>NW_010105546.1:34382-46313 GCF_000699245.1 Pterocles gutturalis | reverse complement strand
AAAGAAAAAAAGAAAAAAGAAAAAAAACCTAAAACAATTCAAGCCTGATTTTCAGAAAGAAGAAAATACTTTAAATTATATATTGTAATCTGGAATGTAGTGGGGTATCAGGCACTTGAGACAGTGACATCAAGCTTACAGAAGAGCAATAAATGCCATAAGAGCGGTCAGAAGAAAATAAAGTAATATTTTTCCTTCTTAGTAGCAGAAACAGCACCTAAATTTTTTTGTCTTTTTTTCCCACAAGCATTGTTTTTTTACTTGCCTCTGAAAACAGCAGAGCATTATAAAGGAAAATGTTATCTCCTTTCTATTAATATTTTAGGGTTGAAAATTACTATTTGCAATGACTTTTGTGATACTTTCTACTGCTGCAAAATGCAAAACAATTTCATTACAATTTGATAAAATAACAGGCTCATAAAACATCATGGTGGATTTATATAATAGTATTTGTTTCTGTTTTTCAGATGAAATGTTCCTTTCAGGTCTTGTTGAAGGAAAATTTTGTTCTATGCATAGCA
This sequence comes from Pterocles gutturalis, assembly GCF_000699245.1. Lineage (NCBI taxonomy): Eukaryota > Metazoa > Chordata > Aves > Pterocliformes > Pteroclidae > Pterocles > Pterocles gutturalis. Next base: position 45,789 of record NW_010105546.1, on the reverse strand, counting down.
GGTAAGAAAAAAATAAAATTCATGTGAATAAATATGTGCTATGTATGTGTCTTGTCCCACTCGGTGGGTGATGAGGGAAGTGGATATTTGTAATCCCCCAAAGAGGAGCACGAACAGAATAACCAGCCGATCCTTGAATGGCAGGGCCATGGAGTCATGACAATGACTCAGAGGAACAGTACAACACAATTTATTGAACTTTCTTAACATCAACTAGCAGGCATTGTGGGTAAAAGTTCTTTGGCACAGGAGTAACTTTTCTTATCAGTTGTTCTAGGCTAAAACTAAGCAACGTTTATCAGAAAAAAATTGAGTAGAAAAGAGTTGAGAGAGGAGAGAGAGAAGAGAGAGAGAGAGAGGTGGGGAGAGAGAGAGATCACCACCCTTGGATCCAGTGCTGTGGTCGTGGATTGCAGCCTTGATCCGCAGGTGATGGGTTGACCAAGGTAAGTGTTCATGCTCACCTTTATATAGTTTTTTTTCTATTCATGACTGCCCTTGGGGTGGCAACGGTCTCGTGTCTGCACAGCTGGGAATTCTAGAAAGTTTGGGGGGTGGCTGGCTCCCTGTCAGGGAATCAAACCCTGGTCCCAGGTGACCATGCAGCCCCTCAGCAAGTGGACTGAGGCTTGACCTGTCACTGAAGGTGATGTTCTCTAACCACAGCAGGAAGCATAGCAACTCGCCATCTTCCAATCACAGAAGGAAGCAGAAGCATAGAAGCTTGCTGCCTGCCTCTGCATGTTTGTTCTGCCTTCTTTGCTCCTCTTCCACAAACGTGTTCTCTGCTGGACTTGTTTGACACAAAAACAGGACAGATGTGGGGAAATGACTGGGGGGACGGGGGTGGGAATTAGTCTATAATATCATAAGCAAGATCTCCAGGGTAAAGTAAAACACAGTTGCTACTTTCTGGGACCAAGGCATGGCTGGCATGCACAGATCTCGTTTCCACAGCAACACATCCTGGTCCTGGTACAAAATGGATGGATGGTGGACAGAGTGAAATGACCTTGTTCCACAGCCCTGCCCAGTCCAAGACTATCCATACCTCTGTAAGGATGGGAACGATAAGCCATATAACAGCCACCCAACAAGAAAGGTGGCAGACACTGTGACGAAATCTTTATCCTGAGGCGAACTTTGTTCATTATAATGTTATTAAAATACCAAAACACACCTCCATCCTGAAAGTTACCCACCTCTGATACATGACCACTCCAGATTGAGCATGCGTTCTCTATTTTATTGACTACACCTTTAAAAGCAAAGTGAGACAATTTTGCACCAATCAGTAAGAAAGTTATGTATGGCTAGAGTAAATAGTAGGAAATAGTGAAAAAGTAGATTGATACGGGGAGAAAGTTAGGGAAGACTCCATCATAACTTTTGGGATCAGCTGATGAGTTGAACCTGTCTTCTCCTCCATAGGGACGCTTATTGGGTAAGAACCTATATCCTATGCACATTAAGTATCAATTTACGCTAGCAGTTACTAACAACTAAATATGGATTATATATTGTTCTTGCAGTCTACTATCAATGGCAGTCTCTAAACCTTAACTGTCACAACCTGTATTTTATACAATAAATTTATTTGCTGTATTTTGGTGAGGAAAAAGGTATTCGGAGAGAGCAGTATTTCCTTTTTCTCTGTTAGTACATGATTCCTGCATAATAGTGAAATTTCTGGAAAAATTCTGCTGCAGTTATCTTGCTGTGAGACCATGTTTTACTGTTTTGTCAACTCTGCCTGAAATGCTTTGTCATCAATTTTATCACAGTTGGATGATTTCTGAGTAAAGCTAAAAAACAATCTCTAAATTACTGTCAGATATCCAGGACAAACAAGTCAACCTGAACTCTCAGCTCTTTGCTTCCTCAGGTATAAAACTATTGACATCTTTTTTTGAAACCTTTAAAGTCTCGTGTAACTGAAGGTAGACAGGTTTGCCCCTCATCTCTGTATGGCAAAGTGAATGTGGATATCACACAGCTGGAGAGTTAATGAGGACAGGGAATGCCTAGCTAGACTTTCCCCCTGACTGCCTGGATCTCTGGTAATCTTGTTTCTGAAATAAATAGAATGGACTTTTTTGAATGGGAGATATTTTAATAAGTATAAACACATACTTAGTACTGCCTAAAGTCTTCAATTTCTTGTTACTTTAAAAATTTAATTTCTACCTTCACTTTTTGCAGGTAGTGAGGAATAGCTCTTCCAACTACCAGCTCTGAGATTCGCTTCTGAATTTTGAAACTATTCTTTCCAGCCCGTGCTCTGTTGCTACTCCTTTTTAAACTAAGCTCTTTGCTGTGCATATGCTCTTGGTAGTGATATAATGTAAGCTAACACTGATGTGCACAGCATTAAGCAAGAAAAGAATACAACTATATGTGAGTCTGCAGGATTTGCACTGTTGTTTTCAGGTTTTACAGTGTAAACTAGCTGAAACTAAAACTCAGTGGAAGCTTATAAATGAAATTTCAGGAGGTTGTTTTCATAATGTACTTTGTAGACAGGTATGTTAGGAGGTTTGCTGTCTTCCTGCACTTACTCCATATGTTAAAGTTCCAGGTTTGATTTTATAAATATTTACTGCTGATTATCATGACATGTTGGTCTTCTCAAAGCCAAAGGGAAATCTACCTTGGAAAATAAAAGAAGTGAGGTACAGATATTCTCCTGTACTTGGTACTCTTAACCAAAAATTCTTAAGCACTATTCCTGCACTATCTCTTGCGAACAGACCCTATCATTGCATGGTCTATGTGAAACAGGTTTACCTAAATTCAGAAATATCTGTAAATTGTTTACAAGATCAGATGTGAAATATTAGCAATATTAGTAATTTAAATCCACATTTTGTTATCAAAGAAATAAAGATAATATTAAACTTGCTAAGTAAACTCCTGCTGCTATTTATTTCAGACTGAGAGAAAAAAAAAAAAGAAAAAAAAAGTTGATGCCTCTATTGATGCCTCTATAAATCATTGCATTTGTCCTGTAGAAAATAATTTGTTGCAAAATGTGCTTAATGGCCAAAGATCTACATGCAAGTAAGCATGTAACATACTGTTCTGGACTGTTACAGGGTAACAGGGATTCAGGAAATCCTGCTAATGAACTACAACATACATATAATTATAAAACTAATTATTGTATTATCAGTATAGTTCAAACTAATATCTAATGCTGTTCCTGCAGATGAATAAAGAAAATGTGCGTATTCTAGTGACCAACCTTTTTTAAAAGCACCTTATAGTTGGGAAGTCGGGGAAATATTTTGATCTGTTAAATGGTTACTAGTTGTCTAGAGAAAAAAAACTGATACTAATATGGCACCTATAAATCAGTGTTAGATAATGTTGCCAGAGACACGACAGGTTTATTACCAGAGTACCACGGTAGAAATATAGTTTTGTATTTAGAGTGTTGAAGTAAGTTAAAGACCTTCATTAACGGAAGCATGCTGTTGGACAAACTCAGAGAGAATATTAAGTTGCAACAATGACATAAGGAATAACGAAATTTGGGAACTAGTAATAACAAGTAATGAGAAGCTAATGAAGAAGCTAAATCTTAATGTACATTCATAAATTCTGCTGCTGTGAACAGCAATGACCCACACAACAGTACTAAAAATGATGCACAGAATTGTGTTTTGCAGTATCAACCAAACTACCTTTATTTAAATCAGAAGCTTTCTAAACTAAAGAAAAAGTAAATAAAGTTGTCATTAGCAATGTGTGGCAGTAGTGAAGATAAATTGGATAGCTGGTCAATGATCACTAGTTTAGATGTAAGGTTATGAAGAGCTGGCTATTTGTTTTCTCTGCAGGCAAGATAGTCTGCTCACTGGCAGAATTGATACTAGGAGTTGAAATGGTAACTGTAACAGATGAGATTTAATATAAAAAACATGCAATGTGTTTTAGCAAAGCTGAACAAAAATTTTGGTTAGGGTTGTAAATTGAATAGTGAACAGCTGTAATGTTAATTCAGATGACTCTTAAGCATTTTGTAGCTATATAAATATATGTGTTGATAGGAATGTGTGGATCTTAGAGAGTATGGTGAAATGTGATCCCTTACTGAATGCAAACTCATTATATTGGCAATAATGATGAGCCATAAGCCTCCACAGGTCTCTGTAAAGAAAGGAAGAGTACTTGTAGTAAAAAGCTTGCTGTTCCTTTGAAGGAGAAAGGAGAATCTTAAACACATAGGTATAGATATTTAATGTGTATTTTTTTTTAACTCTTAGTAAAAATACATAGAAAGATATCTGTACAAAATATGTCCCACTTTGAGAAATCAAAATTTTGGTTTACGTTCTTCTTTTTTTCCCTCATCTGGGTTGTATTGTACAGTCCTGGAAATTAGAATGAATTAATCCACAGATGAAGCCACTAATGTGTTTAATCTGAAGATGACAGATGGAGAAGTTTACTCGGTTATGAGATATGTGGAGCAAATTAATAAGCATGTTCAAAAGTTGCACCTGTCTTTAAGCAAATTAAAAATACATCCTGTACTTTATACATCCAATACATCAATGTGTCATGTAATTAACATGATTTTGGGTCAAATATGCTGTATACTACAAAAAAAGTCCAATTAACTCCTACTTCTGTATTATTTATAACGAAACTACTTGCTATTTGGGTATAATTTTCTGGGAGTTAATTAAGTCCAGAGATAATTTATTCCTCAAGAGAACGAACTGTGTGATTCTTGTAACCTTTTTATTGCTACTATGTAGTTAGTGATTTTTGTATATACACATATTAGAAAAAAGCCATAATATTTCTTCTGTTTTTACAGTCCTCTCTCCCCCCTTGAACTTTTATAACAGTACTGTAGAACAGCATGCTTCAATGAGAATAGAAAGGTTCTGAAATATGAAGGTGAAAGTTAGATACGTACTAGCTTTTTTTGTGCACTTAACACCACCTACAGAGTCTCTCCAGAAGCCACTGCTTACTGAAATAATAAAAGCCTAACTGTATTACTTGGTGGTCTTCTGGAATAGAGAGAGTTAAAAAAAAAAAAACAAACCCAACCTACTAATGAGCTAATGAAGGAAATATGTGCATATTACATAACAAAATCAATCTAGAAGACAATTAGATGTCTGAAGAAAGCACCTGAAATTTCTGTTTTATGTGTAGCTTTTTTTTTTTTTTGAGAAAAATTGCATGATCCATTATGAAAAGTACAGTAAAGAGAAGACCATTTTTCTGTAAAAGAAGTTTTCCATCTTATACTTGGAAGTCTCTACCACTCACAGATGGAAGCTGTGAAGGGCCACAGATCACCCCTGTAATGAAATCTGAGCTCAGCAGGATGTGTCATTCAGAAAGGCAAACTCTTACCTTGTCCTCGAGAACAGTAACTGTTGCATCACAGAAGCATTTTGGGACTGCAAAACTGGGCAGATGTTCTGTAAATCGTTAGGGGCTATAGCCGGGACAGCAGGATCGTGCCACTCTCACCCATTTACCAGATGAAGACAACTTTGAACACATTGGTGGTACCTTGATACCCTGCTACTGTAACTCAATGACTTCACTCTCTGACACTTCCAAGGACTCAGAAACAGGCACCTGCTGAGGTACTGAGAGCATTCGCTTTGGAGTCAGGACCATGAATCATGGAGTAAACTGCATTCTGGATCATGGCAGCTGATAAGGAACCAGAGTCCTGGCTCCTTTTTTTCCCTTTTGTAGCTTCCTCTTCTGCATAAAGTCATCACAGACTTTTCTTCTCTTTTTCCAGTGAGATCATACCACACTATTTAAATAGAGAATGTGTCTCTTCACAAAGACAACTGCTTTAAGATGCCCTGTCTTTTTGGACCAAGAGTGGTTAGAACAAAAGATCTTGAATGAGCAGCAAATTTTATGCAAATGCAATGACCATGATATATGTAGTGTGTAAAGGGGTAAAAAAAGCCAACAGATCTTTTACAGTTTCTCTGGAACTGTTAAAGTTACCACCTCAGCTGCTTTTCATTCAATTAAAAGCTTTTGCAATCTGAGGAACCCAGTAGTTAAGGTGTTTAACTTACTCATTAAATGCAAGACTGCTGAAGGGTTAGAAAAAGTGCCTTGTCAGGAAGCTAAAGCCATTCCAGATTCAAGGCATAATGTCAGCATGTTCACACTTTTGTTCTAAATTTAACTAAATTTGACTAAATTAGGTTGTTAAGGTAAAATCAACTATATATATATATATAAAACTATTTGCTGTAAACCAAATAATTATAGCTTGACCACATTTAATAATTAAAATTTTGAAATTACCAGAAAAGGTAATTCATTGGAAGACTTTTAAAATTTTCAAAGCTAGGAAAGGATGAGTTTTTAAACATTTGGAACTTAATAATCATTGAAAAAGATAGACTGAAAGGGGACTTGAAGCCAGACAGTCCAACCTGCTGCTCAGAGCTGGTGAACTTGGGTCAGGTTGCTCCAGGCTTTATCTAGCTGGATGTTGAAAATCTCCCATTTCTTTCCATAAATTTTTGAAATTGAAAAGCAATCAGAATTTTAAAGACTTTATCACTTCAAGTTACAGTGTCTTCTAGTGTCGTCAAATTTAACCAGCAAACTAAACCTTCAGAACTCTGCCAATGAAGCTGAATAGTCCGTTTGGAAAATGGAGAGCTCTCTTTCACATCTGTTCTCTTAGAGTAGTCCTAAAAAGCCCACACAGAATTAAGGACTTCAGTGAAAACTGTCACCAGAGAAAAAAATAAAAAGACAATATAATCTATTCAAAAATAACAACAACAAAACACATAGCTACATGTTTCCATAGATAAAATTAATTTTCTCATTAATGTGCTAACAGATTTTTTTCTGCAACAATGCTGAATATGACTGAACATCTGCTATGGATAAGTACACACATTTAAACAAATATACCCCCTGGCATGTTGAAACCACCCTGTTGACTTACCTCTGACCAGCTAACAATTTTTGCATTTAAAAAAAGGTAAATTATTTTTTTTAAATGATCAAAACAAAAAAACCCAACACTGAATGAATTTAATAGAGACTCAGTCTAAGATTTATTTGGGTGATATAGCAGATCCCCTTCTTAATAGTTTCTTCTGGTTTTTTTTGGTTTTTTTTTTTTTTGTCTAAAGTGGAAAAGAAAATAAATACATTGAAATGCTCTGGTACATAACTATAAATACTGCTTACCCCACCTTTCATTTTTCCAGATTATCCTTCCTTTCTTGTGAAAGATACATTAAATTATCTGCAAGGTATGCAAATTCTCATAGTGGTGTCTCTAGGCTGACAATCAGAGAAGTTGCTTATTATGTAGTGGTAGTTTCCCCAGCTGGGTGGGAGTGCTTCAGGTATAGGGAGTGGCCACAATCTGCATAAAAGTATGTCTGAGATGTATGGTTGTATGACGTGCCAACACATGCTAATTCTCAACAGAAAGCCCAAGATTATGCTGATTGTGTATAACTACTAAATGGATCCAAAGTCATGTGGCTTCCTGCAGTAGGTATTTCAATCATTTCCCTGTATGTGTATTGAAAGAGGATAAGAATTCTTATACTTTAGTAGTTTGCTTGCCTTTACAGCTCATCACTGAGAAAAACATGAATTAATGAACTGGAATATTAGTTGATATTAAATTCATTTAAATTGTGGTGCAGATAAATAAACCTACCCTTTCATTTACCACATTATCATTGATACTTCCTGAAGTTATTACTGAATATCAATTATACCATTATAAATATCATTCATATCTGTGTCAGATGGATCCTGACCATGGTATGAGCTTGTGTGAAGGGTTTTTTTCTTTCTTTTTCACTTAATATTAATTTCCAGATCTCAACTGTCAGAAAGAAAACACCTTCAGAGAAATCAGAATTCAGACTTCCTAATTTTAGATGCTGATTTGCAGTTGACTATAAAGGTTGCAATTCCTTTCCATCTCAAAAGAATAACAGAACCTCTTCTGGAAAGTGTCAATCATATCACCTCTGCTCCTGCTCTGAATTGTCCTTGGGAAAAACCTATAATTTCTCATTGATTTTTCCTATAGCTTCAGATCAAGTTTGTCATAAACCAGAGGAAGGCCACCAGTATATGTCAACACAGAAGAGGCTTGATTCTGCTTTCAGGTAGAGGATGAACTGTTTGGAATAGTCTCCTGTACTTTGCAGTAAAACTGTACAAACTTTATGGTAGACTTTACAATTGCATGTGTTATAAGCCTGTTGATTCATAAGAATATTTGGAAACTTCCACGTTTTGAATTTTTTTTAAGTTTAACATCTATAACTTCAAAATCCTTCATTAAATGTACAGCTTTCTAATTACTAAGACCTTGTTAATATCCCCAGGGAAAATAATAATGTCTGTTTATACCTTTCACATGTGTTTGAGACTGAAAGTTTCCTCCTCTGAAAATTTTAGTTTAGAACCTGTTATCAAATAGTTTCCTTCCAAATGAAATGAAACAAAACAATCACAAACTAACTACACTGTAGTTCTCTACATGTGACTATGACCACAAACAGCAAAGCTTCCCTTTCATGCCTCTTAGTTTCTGAACTAATTTATCCATTCTGATGGTAACTGTACAGACAGGGGCTGTCCAATGTAAACCACAAACAACAGGCAGATGAACTCTGTGGGCCTTTGGCTTATCTTCTACAACACCAAGCAGCGTATGCCAGACACATAAGGAATAGAAGTAATAGTTCCACAAATAATATAAAACTACAAGAAACTGGGTAAGGTATTTAACTCTAATTGTTTTACAAGACATATTCATCTCAACAGCATGAGTCAGTCTCCTGAAATAAAGGGCAATTTTCACTGATTTTGACAGGAGCTGAATTAAGTGTATATAGGGTGGGTTTCATAGTGGTAAAGCATGAAACCCACGAACACAACTGGTAAAAGTAAAGAAAAGAGAAGGCAAAGCTGCTGTGCCTCTAGCAAAAACAGTGTTGTGCTAGAAAAACAGCAGCTTACAGATGAAATCTTTGCTGTGGAATCTGTGTTGGTTTGAAGGAAAGATTATAATAGCAACTGACAAGGCTCTATATTATCAAAGAAGTTAGGATGTTGATTGTTTGGTTAGAAGACAAAGAGAGTGGCAGCTTGCATTTCTAGAGACTGTTGGAATCTTCCCAGTCTTGTCAACACATTGCTGTTGTTTGGGATACAAAATGTGGTCTTAATTACAGCAACATAAGAGATACGACTGCTATTGATGGCATTGTCTGAGATTTACTGATGCATTCATCTTTTCTATTGTATTGTTCTATGATCATAAAAAGTAACTGTATGTCTCACTGAAATAAAAGACTGTGTGGTGTTAGAATTTGCTCACTTAGCTAAAAGGCACATTAATTAGGAAATCAAGCCTTTGCTGGTCTTTCGGTTGGGAAGGAAATGCTGGATGCAGTACTTCAGAGAAAGTAATTGAAAGAATTGTTAAATTAATGAGTGGAAGCTAATAACCTTTAAATGAATGGAAGTCAACAGCTCTTACTCTCTATGCCTTGAATATATATGTGTGTGTGTGTGTTTGTATTATAGAAAAGTGCAATGGGTTCATAGTCTTTGAGGAGACCTCAGTCTCCTTTTGAGTGTGTGTGAGGACATTAGCATTAAACAGAAAACTACTTTTACATTAATTTTCTAGATAAACCATTTTTATATGTTTATGCTTTAATATGATTACAATAGTTTTATGGGCAACTATGATAGGGTAGTGCATACATTATATGACTTAGAAAATTAAATTCAGTGAAGAAGGAAGCCATGGCAGGCAGGTAATTTTAAGGTATTTACAGGGTGGAATTAAAAACAAGGGAGATGGATCATAAATACAGGCAGTTTCAAAAGACTGCTTGTTTTTTGTTTGGAGAAGGTTAGTTTTTTAAACTTGAGATCCTGAAGTCTATTGAAAATGTAAATACGTGTAGTAATTTGTGTTAATTAAAATCCTTGCAAATTGCTTCGTACTTGCTTACATCAACTACATCAAGAACAAGTTCTGTTTTTCTAAGGTTTCTTCAAATGACATCAACACTGCCTAACACATATTAACAAAGAGCTGTAGAAATTGAAAAAAAAAATGAAAGATAGAATTATTTTGGAATTTATGGGAATTTCTGATAATTTTCTGAAGAATTATTAAGTGTTTAAATAAGTACCAAGTTCTCTAAATATAGGCTTAAGCTTTTTATTGAGGTATATAACTTTACCATGTAGTTTTGAAGTGATTTTATTATCCAGCATTTCTTTTAAAACCTAGCCAGGACATTAATGATTGAAACTGTCTGCTGTCTGTCATCAGACCTTAGTGAAAGGACTTGAGCGTGCATATTTCCAAATCCTGACTCTCGACTCTCCCAGGGATTAAATACAACTGAGCTAGCATGATCACCTGCTCTTTAAAGATGATTCCAATAATACCTCAGATTAATTGGCAAGGCTGAAAATATTCTACCATTCCCTTTTGTCTTCATCTCTTTTGTGAACAGATATATGACTTCTGGTCTACAAGACAAGCTTACAATTTATCAGGACTAATGAATTTAATTGAAATACGGAAGCATGGCAGTTCAGGTCACATGCAGTAGTGAAACAAAAACTTTTACTTCAGATCTCTTTTAAGTGTAATGTGCTTTCTTTCTTTCAAAATGCTTTCCCTAGCATTTGAGGGAGAACAAGGAGACAGGCAATGTGACATGGAAGAGATTAATAGAAGAAATGCTGATTCATGAGCATGTGCTAGGTAACGTTGTAAGACTGATAATGATTTACATGTGTTTTCTGTGTAAAGCTGGTGGCACTCCAGAGAAAACAGATAGTAGCTGTATAATATTAACTTATCTAATATCCCTTATAAATGCACCACAGTGGCAGTTCAGTGTGGGGGATAGTTTAAAATGAAATGGTTGGCCTCAGACCAAAGGGTGACAGAAGACATCTTCTTTAACTCCTAGAAGAACTATTAAATACAATTGCATCTGTATCCAAAGCCTATATTCATTAACACAACAGAAGCATGAAATGTGAGTCTCCATGCCTATATTTGTCATGGGTGGGAAGCAAATGGCTAGGATTAGGATTAAAGAGGGACACTAAGAATTTGCTGGAGGGAGAACTTGAATAGGATCACCCAGCCTGGAGAGCAACATGCTCACCGTCTGGGTTCAGAAGCAAAGGCTGGATTCATATGTCATCATGAACCCCTGAGTGTGGATTAGATCTTTGACTTTCTGACCAGAAAAAGATTACTCAATACTCAATAACTATCTATTTATTGAATGTAACTAGACTACTTTTTGTATTTAGAAGCCTTTGGCTTCAGTCTTGCAGTTAAGACCCAGACGTTAAGTCCTGCTGA
>NW_010105546.1:0-34342 GCF_000699245.1 Pterocles gutturalis | reverse complement strand
TGCTTGTTTTACCAAGACACATGTGATGCTGAAGGCATGGTGATGTATGGCATGATGCTGCATGCTCATATACATAGGGAGTTTTGGTTTTGTTGGTTTTTGGGTTTTTTTGAGTAAAGGAAAGAATCCCAATACAGTATCAAGTAAGGGAACTCCCAAGGGAGATATATCTGCAAATATGTTTAGCATGGGCAGAAGCTGCGAAATAATTTGTGTCACACTGCAGAAGGTCACTGATGGATGGGAAAGGGATGGTACAGGCATGTGTCTGCATTGGGTAAGAATTCTTTTTAAAAAATGCATTAACTTGCACTTTTCCTGCAAAAGCAGATGGCTATGTAACACACTGCAGTTCAGAGAAAACCCAGAGTGCCACAAGAGGCTGTTCGCTTGGGTAATGAAGCTGGTTATTTACAATAAAATTAAAATGCATAGCTTTTCAGCTGCCTGAAATAAAACTGAGTTAGTGTGCACCAGGCCTTATTAAAACAGACTGACCAGTTTCTTGCTTTTGAAAATGTCTTTATAAAGGACATCCAGGACAATAATGGATTGCACACCTGCAACTGTTGTGTTGGATTTTTATCTGTAATTTAACGTTGCTCTATCTGATGCTTGATGGAGCTGTGTCTTGGCTGAAATACACTTTCAACTCAGATGTAATTTCTTATTGAGCAGGTTAACAGAAAATAACATTTATTTTTTTTTAAGGCAAAAGTATACTCATAAAAATCTCATTAAATTGAATTTCAAAGAGTAGGTGAAATGATGTGGAGCTGAATTAGTAATTGAATATATGAAAGCAACATTAATGAGCAGATTTAGATTGGCAGCCCTGAGAAAAACAGAGCTGCCTCTTCATAAAGTAAAGGGTCATTGGCCATCTTTCTTGCCAGCATAATTGTTTTGTTCTGTGAGGCAAAGAAGTAGCTTTGTTTCTGAGTGTGTTTGACTTCCTTTTTGGTGACATTGCCTGTGAACATGCCAACAAAGAGGACACTACATCTGAATTCCTTTCATATATTAAAAAAAAAATCACAAATCTTATTATTTATGATAAAATACTAATAACTGAACACACCATATCACAGACAAGGAAAAAGAACAGTGCTTCCCACATATTCTGCTTCTCAGGACAATTTCCACAAGCATCTTTTGAATACATGTACTGAGATGTGCAAAACTCTAGGGTGCATAAAAGCATAGAGTGATTCTCCATCATATTTTAAAAGTCATGGCAGTCAGGTGAAGTCCCCAGTGGCTGGAAAAAAAAAAGGAATATTGCACCCATTTTGATAAAGGATGATAAGGAGGACCTTGGGAACTACTGACCAGTCAGGCTCATCTATGTACCCAATAACATCATGGAACAGATCCTCCTGGAAGACATGTTGAAACATATGGAAGACAGTGGGGTGAGTAGAGACAGCCAAGATGGTTTCAGCAAGGGCAAATCGTATGGCCTTCTGCAATGGAGTGAATGCATCACTGGAAAAGGGAAGAGCTATGGATGTAATGTACTTGGTCTTCTGTAAGGCCACTGGTACGATCCCACACAGCTTTCTTGACTCTAAATTGGAAGTCTGGGTTTAGTGGAAGGACTGTTAGCTGGATAAGGAATCAGATAGATGGCCACGTTCAAAGGGTTACAATCAACATCTCAATGTCCAAGTGGAAACCAGTAACAAGTGGTGTCCCTTAAGGGTCTGTACTGGGACCAATACTATTTGACATCTTCGTCAACTACATAGTGGGATTCAGTGCACCCTCAGTAAGTTTGCAGGTGACACAAGCTGAGTGGTGTGGTTGATTCACTTGAGGGAAGGGATGTCAGTCAAAGAGACCTCAACAGGCTTGAGACATGGGCCTGTGTGAATCTAATGAAGTTCAACAAGGCCAATTTTGAGGTCCTGAACCTGGGTCCAGGAAATAGCCAACATCTCTACAGACTGAATGAAGAATGGATGGAGAGTTGCCCTGCAGAGAAGGACTTGGGGATACTGATAGAGGAAAAATTAGGTATGAGCTGGCAAAGTGCACTTGCAGCCCAGAAAGCCAAACGTGTCCTGGGCTGCATCAGAAGTAATGTGACCAGCAGGTTGAGGGAGATGATTCTCCCTCTCTGCTCTGCTCTTGTGAAACTTCACCTGGAGTACTGCATTCAGCTCTGGAGTCTTCGGTACAAGACAGACATAGACCTGTTAGAGCAGGTGCAAAGGAGGGCCATGGAAATGATTAAAGGGCTGAGACACCTCTCCTATGAAGAAAGGCTGAGAGAGCTGGGGTTGTTCAACCTGAAGAATAGAAGACTCCAGGTCTTTTTGTGGCTTTTCAATATTTCAAGGGGGCTTATAAGAAAGACAAAGACTTTTTACCAGGATTTGTAGTGACAAGAAAAGAGGCGATAGTTTTAAACTGAAAGAGGTAGATTTCTACTGAATATAAAGAAGAAATTTTTTTACCATGAGAGTGGTGAGACACTGGAACAGATTGTCCTGTTCCACAGAGAAGGAAAATTTGAAAATTTATTTGGCCAAAAGTGAGTCACATAACTTTTTTCCTCCAGCAGAATAGACAGGAAAGTTTCTTTTATTGTCTATAGATTCTAGACAGCTCTTTTTGCAAAAGTGATTGTTCAATAAGTGTTTAGTCCACTTGAAATGTTATCATGCTTGCTTATTAAGGAATTAAGAAAAAGTTTTCCTCCTTAACGACTGCCATTTCTTAGTTAGCAAGTTAATGTTTATTGCTCCGGTGATGTATCACTTTTTGTAAAAGGAAAAGCCGAGCATGTGATCATTAATTCTTTATAAACACTTGTTACAATGTTATGCTCCATTTCTCTAATGGTTTTTTTCCTGGTTTTGTGGTGTTTTTTTTTTTTTTTTTTTACTTTATTGACAAGATAGTGATCTTGATTACTGTTTTTCACAGATTCATTGTGGCTATTGGTTACTATTCATCACAATTCATAGTTCAATAAACAATACACTTTTCTAACTCACCAGATATTCACTGTGTCATTATGTACATGAATGAACAGCACTTGCATATAATCTCAAAGTCTTTGCCATTAATAGACAAGACAATAAGCAATAGTGCACTCAGCAGGGAATGCCATTTGTTGTTTTAAACACAATAAATTATACAAAGTCATATGTATGACAGAAATTCACTAGCATAGTACAAAAGTCATTAACTCAAACTGAGACTGGGCTTATTTCCAGTGATTTGAGTAGAATTAAGCCAGTGCTAAATTTGGCCCATTAACTTCTGTATGGTTTCTGCTATGCGTAACTTTGTACATTCTGTATTCAATTTTATTACTGAGATTAATAGCCTCTCTCCTGTTGCATTAAGAATCCAATAGCATGACAAGAAAAGGCATAATTCAAAACACATAAACTCATTAAAAATAATTAGTTTGACACAGTGGGTTGTACTACTCAGGGCTTGATTTCAAATCCTGACTCAAGCCTATTACTTGCTGTGCTGGCAAAACGTCAGAGATTCATGGGATCTCAGACAGACCCTGTCAGCTCTCTGCACACTGTCATGCCTAGTGTCTCTAAATACTATCTGCAGAATATCTTATTCTAAGAAATTACTGTACAATTCTCATTTATGGTGTAACTTATTGTAGCAATATGATTGGATGGTTACAAAGATTTTTGGAAGGTTATGAGATACTTAGCTTTTGATGCTACTTGACCCAAAGTTAAAAAGAGTTTAGTCTTCACTGGATTAGATGAAGAAATAGTTGACTTAAATGTGTGGTTTCCATTCTTTATTATATTAGGTTCCTTCTTGTACTCATTCACAAGAAGGTATAGTCAGTCTTGAGACATATTAATTGTTTAGATGGATCCTCAGGAACGTGTGGAATATTTTGCCTGCCATCACTTCTGACCACTGACTCTATCTGACCAGTAACTAGACTCAAGACACAATTTGGATTTGTTTAGAGAGGAAAGGATTCAAGAAAGAAAAGAGCCTCAGCAGACAGAGAAAATAGGACCTGGCAATATAATATCCATGCTTGATAAGGCTTCAATACCACTGAACAAACTATGAAAACACTCAAGCGTTCATTGATTTATAAAAAATCAAAGAGCTAACAGACAACCTTCTAGAAGATGACCTGCCAGGATCTATGTGCACCTGATATTATCAAAGGCATAGATTTCCTCTGTGAAGTTAGTTTAATTGAGAAGCTGATTTACATTGTCCGATGCACGGAAACCCTAATATCTGATGGGAGAGTGCAAACCCTGCCATCAAGAAACACCTTTTCTGAAAAATACAGGTTGGCGGATTGAGACCATTCAGAAGAGGTGGAGACACAGGTAATCAGTACCTTTGAAACCTCTAACATGGTTCTTTTTAACAGTCCAACAGTCTTGCACCTCTGATGGGGTTTTTTTTTTGTTGTTTTTTTTTGTTTGTTTGTTTTGGGTTTTTTTTTAAGGTTTCACATTTGTGGGCTATCATTTTAATTTCAAATATTATTTTTGCTGCACTCTGCTTCCTTCTGAGATTATAATGAGGAAAAAACGTGGGATTTCAAAATTATAAGGAGAGCTTCAGGTCCATAAGCACAGGTGCTTAGTTCTGCTTTAGGAGTAAGAAATAGGATTAGATATAGAAGGCATTGTACAGGACTGACAGACATAACAGAGAATCCATGGAAGGCCCAGACCCTCCTGGAGCAGCAGCTAGAGACCAGGCAGAATACAATATACATTAGGGAATTAATTCAGCTTTCCACTTCAGTGGAGGTGAAATTCTTCTACATGCAAGTATTTATTTTTGTTAGGCATCATGTCTGATGAAAAGCCCAGATGTGAAGGTAATGTTTTCGGAGATAAACTTACTGTAGTGAATTATACAAGTAACATTGGACATTATATGTGACATCACTTTTCCACTAATACAGTTCCAAACCGTAGCACTTCATGTAACTTAGATTTCTTTTTTTTTTTTTTTTCCAGTAGGTTTTTTACCTGAGTACTACTGTTTTAAAACCATGTGTATATTTTAGGATGTTTTAGATTAATAAACATACAAATGGTAGTATAGTAGTATATACAATAGTATAATAATAATGGCAGATTATTATCAGTAAATAAAAATCCCTATGTTTGGGTCACTCACTATTTTTTTCCCCGGTATTCATTTCCAAATTGTTCATATGAACAGTTGTGCCCAAGATCATTCCTAAAGGGGAACTGTATCTTTCTATCTCTAAGCAAAAGCTAAAAGTAATTTGACGGATTATATTGTTTCAGCAAGCACCGTGATAGACAGTTAGATGAAGCCACATCTAACTCAGCTGCATAGCACCAGTCTTCTCCAACATTTAGTTAAGGGCTTGCACTCTTCCACAATGACAAATTCTTTGCCATGTGTGCAGAAAAAACCCCAAACCAAACACCTTAGCATCATGCCTTAAAACACTAATACAGTGTGTTGTTCAACAGCCCTAAAGTTACCTTGGGAATATTATAAGAAAACTAATTACTAGAGAGTGTACCCTGAGCAGATTTGGACCTTTCTAGAAATAAATCTTCAACTATATGATATCCTCAGACAGGGGGCAAGAGTCCATAAATCCAAGAATCTGCCCTGCCATCTTTTCCAGACATGGCAGAATAGCTCTGCAGAGGTCTTCAGGCCCCAAAAACCACCTTTCACAAAAAGAGTGGCTTGTGATATCAAGGACCATGGAAAGAATTGATATATTCACATGGCATGTGTGTGGGAAGAATACAAGTGTCATATCTTGATTTTGTGGCAAGACTGAAAAGCCAGTGTGTGAACAGACTCAGAGTCCTGCAAAATAGATTCTGACCCAACCATTGCCCTGTCTGCTCTGCTCTGTGGGTGCAATCAGTCCACACTAGAGGAGGCTGGCCATAAGCATGATGGATGTACACTAATTGGCTTAAAGAAAAGGGATTGTTCTCAAGAGCAGGTCGTAAATATAGTACAGGCTAGTAGAAATCATGAGTAATAAATTTGCTGAAATGCTGAAATGCACAGTCATACGTTTGAACAGTGACAAGTCTTTCAATTGAAAAAGTAAAAGTGTAGAAGATGGTGAAAACAGATGGTGAATGCCTCATTGAATGCCAATGAGGTATGCCTCATTGGGTTTGTTTATTATGAAGAACAGTGATTTTTTAAAAATACCTTGTGTTGAAATATTTGGATGTCAATCAGTTTGCTAAAACCAGCCCATTCTTGATTTTCGGTTCCGAATGTCCTAGTGTAATTATGGGCACAGTGACAGGATTTTCTTGTAGTCCACTGGCCACATTGCACTACTTGTTATGACAAGCATTGGCATGTGGAATAGATTTCACCAAGTATAGCAGTCATTCTACATTCAAAGTCCAAGCAGAGTGTGTGATCCATGAGGCAAGTTCTATTCTGCTGATGGGACTTTGATAGTAACTGGGAAAGTTGCATCTAAAAACATTAATATCATTATTTTAAAAAGACTCAAAAAGATCTATCTATATGTAATAACCCAGAGCATTCTTACATACAGGGCAATGAGGAAGCACACAAAACGTAATTAAATTAAAGGTGGTCAAAAATTAAACAAGTGAATGAAAATCAAATTAATGGATTTAAGTTTACATAATTGAACTAGCCAGATACTTAATGTGACTTTTTTGTTGCTCTTGTTTTCTAAATGTATTACTCAGATTTGACATCCAAAAATAAATTTCAAAATTAAGAACAAGAGAAAGAGATTTAAGGTTGATTATGAGCGTATTATGACCAGATAAACTTTGTGTTTAGGCATCCTGATGGGTGTTTTGAAACTATTCATCAATATATGAACTGTAGAGAGGTGGGTGCTGGCCTCTTCTCTAAAGTAACAAGTGATAGGACAGCAGGAAACGGCCTCAAGTTGCGCCAGGGGAGGTTTAGGCTAGATATTAGAAAAAATTTCTTCACCAAAAGAGTGATCAGGTATTGGAACAGGCTGCCCAGGGAAGTGGTGGAGTCACCATCCCTGGAGGTGTTCAAGAAACGTGTAGATGTGGTGCTTAGGGACATGGTTTAGTGAGTGAGTGTTGGGTTGGACTTGATGATCCTTGAGGTCTTTTCCAACCTTAATGATTGTATGATTGTATGTATGATTATATCGTCACATACATTTTTAAGAAGGGTAAAAAGGAGGACCCCGGGACTTACCAACTAGTCAGCCTTATCTCCATGCCTGGTAGCATCACAGAACATATCTTCCTGGAAGCATGCTGAAACATATGAAAGACAAGGAAGTGACTAGAGAAAGGGTTTAAGCAGAAAGAGAGAAGATTTAGACTGGATATGAGGAAGAAATTGTTTACAATATGGGTGGTGAGGCACTGGAACACGTTGCCCAAAATGGTTGTGGATGTCCCATCACTGCAAGTGTTCAAAGTCAGATTGGATGGGGCTTTGAGCAACCTGATCTAGTGAAATATGTCCCTGCCCATGGCAGGCAGTTGGACTAGATGATCTTTAAAGGTCACTTTAACTCAAACCATTCTATGATTCTATGATTCTGTATTGTTCCTAAAAATTATATTTTTTCTTGGAATTAGATTGAGCACTTAAATGAATCTCCACCCTTTTTACTTCTTTGATTTGGTCTAACTATTAAGCACTATAAAACAGAGTGTTGTTATCCTTGGGGAAAAAAGGAAATTAATACATTATCTTCTACAGCTAGAGCGTAGAATAAAAAGTAATAGGAAGCTTTTAAAAAGAAACTTTCAGCTGGTCAAAATCAGTAGTTTATAACATCATCTTTTCTAATAATGATTGAAGAAGTTACTGAGCAGTAGAAAAATAAAATCTCTGACTACAACAGTCAGAAAAAATAGAAGAATAACAGTCCCCTTAAAATCACTTTGACATTGTTATTGCTGCAAATTAGGACTGAAGTCACTTTTGCTGCCACACCATTAGAGTAGTACTATATGTCTTTAGATTTCCTCCTGAGACAATCTTGTTTTATAGTTTAAAAAACTTTATTCAATCCCACAAGGGAATGCCCTCAAAAGAATTCAGCAGTGTGACCTAAGAAAGCTTAACATTAAAGGTCCTCTTTGTTGCATGGCAAAAAAGGACAGGCATCGGCCCTGATTAAAAGCATAAAAAAGAAGAGAGTTAAGTTTCCAGACATAAAACAAAAAGTAGAAGAATTTAATAGTCTAATATCATGGCTTAGTGACCAATGCTTGTTACAGACCAGCCTCTGCCTTACAACAAGTTAAATAATACATTTTCCATAAATGCACATTCCTTCTCTTTAGAAAAAAAAAAATCACCAGATGCCTTTGAGTGTCGTAATCTTTCGTATGCCAGTTTCATTCTTTAAGTATTAGAGACATTAGTTCTGCTTAAAGTAATTTTGGTCAGTGTTTGCATCAAATTCTGAAACTTGAGTAGATGTGTATGTATACACATGTGAGCCACATTGGTAAATGTTTAAATAAGTGATTCCCTTATACAAATATGATTTACTCAAATATGCATGACATTTTTGTTTTGTTTTGGAAAAAAACTGAGTATAGTAACTTAGATTTTGGAACTGAAGCAAAAATTTTGGCAGGAAATTGAACATATATTATGAATTCTTTTCTCCCTCATGTCATGTAAGATGTGTGTCCTGAAATTATACTTCCTGAATCAGGTACAGAAGGTGTTCTTTGCATTGTCTCACATTATACTTGCCTCAGAACTATACGATTCAGAAGTGAAACTAAAGTTAACATTGGGAGGAGATAGAATCATAGAATCATTAAGGTTGGAAAAGACCTTAAGGATCATCAAGTCTAACCGTCAACGCACACCATTTGACCCCCTAAACCATGTCCCTAAGCACCACATCTACAAGTTTCTTGAACACTTCCAGGGATGGTGACTCCACCACTTCCCTGGGCAACCTAAATTCTGCCTTCTGATGTACTGGTATAGTTTCGTTAGTACTATGTGGGTCATCTAAATGCTTCTGAGAGGATTTTAGTTCAATTAAGTAATTTCATCTAGCATTATGAAGGTGGAACATTTCCAGTATTGCAGGTACCAAAAATCCATGATTAAACTCAGAAGAAAAGGATATGGAGGAAGGAACAGAGGGGGAGCATAACCCACTGCTTGTGGTGGGTTGGCCGTGGCTGGATGCCAGGTGCCCACCAAAGCCGCTCTGTCACCCATCTCCTCAGTTGGAGAGGGCAGAGAAAATAGAACCAAAGAATCATGAGATCACTCAGCAATTACTGTCAGGGGCAAAACAGACTCAACCTAGGGAAATTAGTTTAATTTATTACCAAGCAAAATCAGAGTAGGATACCAAGAAATAAAAACTAAACCTTGAAACATCTTCCCCCCACCCCTCCCTTCTTCCTCGTCTCAACATTACTCCTGAATTCTCTACCTCCTCACCCTGATCAGCACAGGGTGGCAGGGAATGGGGGTTACAGTTAGTTCATCACACGTTGTTTCTGACACCCCTTCCTCCTCAGAGGAGGACTCCTCACACCCTTCCTCTTCTCCAGCGTGGGGTCCCTCCCGTGGGAGACAGTTTTCCCTGAACTTCTCCAACATGAGCCCTTCCCATGGGCTGAAGTTCTTCACAAACTGCTCCAGCGTGGGTCCGCCGTGGGGTCATGAGTCCTGCCAGCAAACCTGCTGCAGCCTGGGCTCCTCTCTTTCTCCACAGGGCCACAGGTCCTGCCAGCACCCTGCTCCAGCATGGGTTTCCCATGTGGTTACATCCCCCTTTGGGGACCGACCTGCTCCACTGTGCCATCCTCCCCAGGCTGCAGGTGTATCTCTGCTCCCCCGTTACCTCCATGGCTGCAGGGGCACAGCTGCCTCACCATGGGCTGCACCACGGGCTGCAGGGGAACCTCTGCTCCAGCGCCTGGAGCACCTCCTCCCCTCCTTCTGCACAGGCCTCAGTGTCTGCAGAGTTGTTTCTCTCTCATATTCTCACTCATCTCTCCGGCTGTAGTTGCTGTTGAGCAGGGATTTTTTTTTTCCATCTTAACTATGTTATCCCAGAGGCGTTACCACCATCGCTGATGGACTCTGCCTTGGCCAGCGGTGGGTCCATCTTGGAGCCCGTTGGCATTGGCTCTGTTGGACATAGGGGAAGCTTCCTGCAGGTTCTCACAGAAGCCACCCCTGTAGCTGCCCTGCTACCAAAACCTGGCCGCACAAATCCAATACGATGCTAGACAGATCTGTGGCTAACCTGTGAGTGGGAACTAAATCTGACATATATGGAAGTGCATGGACTTCAGTAAGCAAACTTTCAAAACTGAGAACTAATGTGCTGGCAGCTTGACAATGACAAAACAGAAAGAAAAAATATGAGATTAACAAAATATCTTGATGAACAGACTGTATGATGTATGTTTGCTGCACCAGATAGGATGAAAGCCATTAAAGGAAGTCTGGAACAAAGAGAAATCAATTGCTTGTGCTGAATACATGGACATAGATTGTTTGCCTTGATTGAATGGAGTGCTGTATCTTGAAAATATTTTGTGATGAGAACCTGACTGAGTGATGACAACACAATGTCAAACAGAAGAAAGCTTCATTACTTTTGAGGAAGTCAGGAAAGACTACTAGACACGTTCTTCCAAACGAAGAATGACTTTCTGATGGATTTCCCACAAGATTTTTCAAGGTCTCTCACATAGATTTGCAATCAACAGACTAAAGATTTTCATAAATTTTTATCAACTGAATCATTACCTTTTAGCTATATATAGGTCCTATAAAATATAACGCTGGAATCTGGAATACTTCTGCTTGATGAATTATCACAAACTTGATAAAAATTCTCCGTGCAAAAATTATAAATTTTGCTTTTTCATCCACAATTAAAAACTAAATTGAGTTCGTATAGGTAGAAGTTCAAGGGTTGTAGACAAATACATATGCATATATGCTGTTCTGTTTATCCTTATCATCAGTAGTGTCTTCTAGTTGTGTCTGTTTCACTGTCTTTCAATACAAGTATTTTTCAGACTGCTTTGTGCCTTGCAATCCTGGGAGAGCTATTCAACAACACAAGTTTATAGTCTGTGTACTCAGTCCTCAGCAAGCTGACACTCCCACTTCCACTTGCCAAACAGGGCATAAGTCCCCAACAGTACACCTGTAAAATGCATATTAAATGCTGCTTTACCTTAGAAGACAGTGCAGGAAATAATATCTATTGTAAAATCTATCTGACATTTTTCATGTTAAAATCTTATTATCAGTTGCTTAGAGAAATTAAATAAGTATCTACCGAGTACATGGCTTATGACATTACTCAGAATTTGGCAAGTTAATTCACCAAACCTCGTACTCCCTCTAAACAGAAGTTGCAGACTCACAAAGAAATGAAGCATTTCAGGGATGTGGGAACTGAGCAAAACTTCCCCTCTATTGATATAGATGATTCCCTGATGAACTCTGAATGAGTTCAGGTTTACCTTTTGGTTATGGCAACAGAGTGTACTGGAGAAGAAGCAAACAAAATCTCAGCTCAATTGTAGTGGTAAGAAGAGATTAAAATAGTAAATGCAAGAGACAGAAGCAATGATAAAGGAAAAGAGAAGGAAGGCAGAAACATAGGAAAGCCAGTGTATGCCACGGGCAGTGACAGGATGAGGAGCATGAAGAGGGAACTTAAGATGGTGTGAAAGGCAAAAATAGCTATGCGGCTTGATGTAGAGACATCAAAGATATAGCTGTGTGGGTTGGTATGACAGCAGATTCACCAGAAATTAATTTTCTTACAGTATATTCTTCTGTCCTCTTTCCTAAGTGGCCTTTAGCATAGACTGCTGTAGTATACAAATTTGCAGTCTTGGATGTGAAATGTGTATGCACATCTAAATTTGCCCTTGTGTGCCCTTGTAGCACTTGGAATGGATTTCCATGTTATTTTGTTGTCCAGCATCCAATTTACTTACAGTACAAATTTACTCAGAGTAAAGAGTGCAATTTATTCAGAAAGTAATAGTCTTTCAATGTTTGAAGGTATTGAGTTTTTCCATCGTAAAAATCTATGTTGTTGCACTTAAAACCTTAACCTTGATGACAACTCAAACCGGAGTCTGGTGGTTTTTTTGGAAATGTGTTGTCAAACTTGAGAAATTGTGTTAAAAAATCTGTCCTAAAAGAAAGTTGAGAGGATGAAGTTAAGCACTCTAAAGCCGAGATATAAAGCTATCTGTACATTCTTGCATCATGACTTTTTTTTCTTTTTTTTCCTGAAAAGGGTTTCCTACACTGGGAAGTGTCAGGTAGCTACAGAGCAGACATATAAGTGTATCCTCAGTGTGAAAGCCTCACAGTTTTGATGCCTCATAATTACTCTGCAGGAAAGAACTATTATTTCCTGTTTACAGGTAACACATTGAACCATAGAGGTGAGTGTCTTGCCCAAAGATGCACAGTAAATTTATGTTAGAGCAGATAATTAAAGGTTGCAGAATAGCCACTGGAGAGATGAATATTCTTCTGTTAATACTGCA
The DNA here is from genome assembly GCF_000699245.1 of Pterocles gutturalis. Classification (NCBI taxonomy): domain Eukaryota; kingdom Metazoa; phylum Chordata; class Aves; order Pterocliformes; family Pteroclidae; genus Pterocles; species Pterocles gutturalis. The sequence goes on along the minus strand of NW_010105546.1, from coordinate 21,797 downwards.
CAATGAAGTACTGGGATATTTACACACATGCACTTGCTCACATACAGACAGGATGACAGCTCTGGAAAGATTTGTGTGTTGTCTGAACGTCACTAAACAATAAAGACAAAAATGAAATGTAATAGTGACATTCCTTGTTCTGAAGAATGTAATCTATTGTCCTACTGTATGGTTTTGAAACTAGTGCTTTTTCAATTGCAACACTCCTTAACTGAAAGCCTCCTGTTGAAACCTCATACACGAATGGTGGTAGATATGAAATATATATTATATATATATACAAATTTTGATCTATTTAGAGGATGAAGTAAAAATGTATGCCACAGGAAATGTGTTAGGCAACTACAAAGAACCTTCATTGTCTCAAAGAGAACAACTAAGGTCACTTTCTGAATTGCAAAGTTGCAGTAATTGTTGCAGAGTTAAACCATAATTCTGTGTTCTCATATTTAAATAATACTTTCAGCTTCATTGACCTAAGTCTTTTACTTAACATTTCTTGTTTATCATAGAATCATAGAATGGTTTGGGTTGGAAGGGACCTTAAAGATCATCCAGTTCCAACCCCCCTGCCATGGGCAGGGACACCTCCCTCTAGACCAGGTTGTTCAAAGCCTCATCCAGCCTGGCCTTGAACCCCTACAGGGATGGGGCATCCACAGCTTCTCTGGGCAACCTGCTCCAGTGCCTCATCATTCTCACGGTAAAAAATTTCTTCCTAATATCTAATCTAAATCTACCCTCTTTCAGCTTGAAGCCATTATCCCTTGTCCTATCACTACATTCCCTGATAGAGTGCCTCACACCTTAAATATTTTGAAAGTTTAAAAATGCAGGAGGAAAAGTTTTAGTTTAAGCTTTGCTACAAAACAGAAATTATTATATTATCAGTTCTTGTGCTTAACAGTCGCTTTCTTGTGTCAATAAAATTATACCACCTGAGAAATTGTTCAGGAAAGTATTTTGATTCATACAAAAAAAGCTGAAGATATGTTTCAAATCTAAAGTGGTTCAATAACTGTTCTGCTCCTTAACCTGCTCTGTCTGGGAGATATTTCCATTCATTTTGTCTTTTTGTAGATGGTGCTCAACTTTGATACAAACATGGTGGCTGGAATCCTGCTTCAGATTCAGTCACCTATATTTACTTGCCTACAGTGCAGACAATTGCATGTGAGCTCTGTGTCTAAGCTCCAGTTATAGTCAAACAGCAATAGATAGTTAATACAGTCAATGAAATAAAAAGAACTATTCAAATGTAGGCATCTAATTGTGAGTTGAACAGTTCCCCATAGTCCACTGTTGACTAGATCTTCATCTGTTAAAAGCAGCTAGCATGCTAAAACTTACGATGTAGGTACCTAAACTTGGGTGTCTGGATATAGAGCTGAATTCTGCTCAAGGAGTTAGTGTCATAGCTGCAAGAGTGCATGTTCTTCTAGTGGTGCATGCTTCAGTTTGGTGTACATTTGTAGTGATTTTAGCCCTGTGGCTGATCTCACAGGTCATAATCAGAGGAAGAACAATTCCAGATTTTAGTCACTTTTTGAAGGTCTACATCTCATGCTGCTGTTGAAATACTAGAAATGAAAAGCAAGGCTCTAACGAGTCTAGGCCTAAGGACACCACATTTCTTGATGTCAGAAGTTCGTAGGCCTGTCAGGACTCAGGCCTTGTGTATGACTTCTTTTTCAGTGTCTTCCACTTGGTATGCTGCAGACTCTGTCTTCAGGAGAAGCCCAAGGAGACATGAACAGTGAATATACCTGTTTCCCCTCTCATATGTAGTGTTTCTTCCTTGTCTAGGGAACTAAAAAGGCAACAACCACATGCACTTTTCAGCCGTTTTCAACACAAACATAGTCAATACTGGAGCGTCATCTATTGCCAGAGACCAAGCCTTTGCTACTATTATTCTGCTCCTTCTCCAAAGGAAAAAAGTGACAACCTTTATATCAAAGTCAAGTTGGTGCATAAGTTTTTGTGCTATCTAACTGACTTCAGTGTAGTTTGGTTAAAAACATGAACATGAATACAATCAAGGCCCTTTGGTACCCAAATATTAAGAAGTGGGACAGAAGAGAGAGAGGCACTCACAAAAAAGATTAAATGCACATAAAATTACAACGGATTAGCTCAAGAAGAACTCCAAAGGTATGTGAATTCTCCTGAAAAGCAGATTACTGTGAAAATCACAAAAGGCAAGACATATAGAATCGGTAATACTGAAAGAGCCTGTAACTGTCATTTAATGTTGCAAGTGATGGTTAAAGACAGAGCATTGTCGTTTTGAACCCAGCTAGTGACCAACTAATTCCGCACAGCTGCTCAGTCACCCTCCCTCCTCCCAGGGATGGGGGAGAGAATTAAAGGGGTAAAAGGAAAAGAGACTCATGGGTTGAGATAAAAATTTAATAACTAGATTACAAAAAAATCTGAAAATAATAATTATAATAGTAATATATACAAATATACAAATGAGTGATACACAGTGATACTGCCCACCACCCAATGACCAAGATTCAGCCTGTTCCAAGCTAACAATCCCAGAACAGGGAGAGTCCTGAAACCGCAATCCCAGAACAGAGATAGGAGCCCGAGTGTCTGAGAGGTGACCGAGGGAGTGAGACAATCCCAAGAGAGAGGCGACCCAAAGAAAGAGAGCACTTTTGGACATATATATGCTGGGCATGACATGTGTGATACGGCATATAAAATTGGGTATGTGACCAATTTGGGTCTCAATCCTAAACCTAAGGTTGAATCCTCGGCTAGTAATTGGTGCTGTGCTCCCTCCCAGCTTCTCCTGCACCTGCAGACACTGGCACAGCAGAGAAGCTGAAAAGTCCTTGACAGTCCTGGCAGCAACTCTAAACATCAATATGTTATCAGCCCTCTTCTCAGCACAACTCCAAAACGTACTTTCACACTAGCTACTGTGAAGAAAGTTAACTCTGTCTCAGCTGAAACCAGGACAAGGCCCAAAGTCTTTAGTTTCCCAAGATAAAATATTTTTCCATCATTGTTATAATGCAATATATTATTCTATTTTATATATTATTAGTATGGACACAGGAAATAGTGAAATTAATTGAAACTCTTGAATTGAAACTATTTACACTAGTCAAGGAGTTTTAATCATCCTATTTATATAACAATATAAGATCTCATTTTACTTTTCACTTCACTGGAGTACACTAGAGAAAGGCCCAACATGCCCATCTGTCTGTATGCAGTAGTTATTTCAAACAGCTCAGAATATTTTACCTGTTTCCTGGTTTTTACCTTTCCTCATAAATTGCTCAGAGTGCAGAAATTATACTGAGCACTGTGGTGCTCCATTGGGGTATCTCTGAAGTTAATCCAGAGTCATGTCATCACAATTTAGAGCAGAAAATGCTTCACTCTGTCCTCATAGATGTTTTAAAAGGTCAGAATTATCCATTCACTTGCAAGAAATGTGGTCATTCTAATTTATGCCAATAAAGGCCTTTTTATTTCCGTGTTCCCAGTCCTATGCCATACGATAAGATTCTCCTAAATGTGAATTTATAAGTAATAATTTATGCCTATATACTGCCATAGCTATTGACCTTCAGTCTTACACTCAACATGTTAAATCTGAATTACTGGATAGTGCATTGAGCTTTATAGTGATTCATTCCTCAGCCACAGTGGTATAGGTGAGGGAAGGATCTAGATAATATCACCACAATAAATAACTTTTCTGAAGGCAAAATAACTGCATTTTTACAGTGAATCCTCACCATTTCCTTATAAAATTTTATGGATATAGAAAATATAAGACAAGACTTGTCCTAGTGGCAGATGAAGATGTAAAATAAAATGGTTTTATTTAAAGCTCACATTCCTGTTTAGATCCCATCTGGGAACTGAGTGCTTAACAGTGCTGATCCCATGCAGTAAATGTCTTCCATCTTTATAGCTTTATATGCATTAACAACAAAACCATTTCCTTTTCTTTAAAAAAGCATATTATTAACTAACATTTTCATTTGAGAAGCAGCTTCATTCTCAGTAAATATTAGTGTTTCCATATTTCCTGCCATTTTATGTTGAATTATTCTGCTTTTATTTATCAAGTTTCCTGAAGTAAGTGATCCTCTTTGATTTATTAACTGGATCTCCAAGTACGGTTTCTTTCATATCTAGAATTTTTCTGTCTCATATGTTGAAGCATAAATGAGATTCACTGTGGACCACAATCCTTCAGGCACTATAGGACACAGGTAACCTACGTCTGTTACCATTCTCCTGAGTGAGCTTTGGGGAACTCTGTTTCATGGCCTATATTTCCTCTTTCTACTCCCCCAGCAAAGCTGACAACAGGGCCTTGAGAACAGCCATTCCCCACCATGGATATAGCCACCTGTACTTTGGGCTGGCTCTGACTTGATGCAGCTGTGGGACCTTGGGTCTGGCTGCTGTGCAAGAGTTGTGAAAGGAACGGGCTTGCCTCCATCTTGTGGGAGTTGTGTGGAAGCTCAAGTGCTCAGCCTTGCTCTTGAACTGAGCTGCGCAGCAACTGTGGACCTCACTATCCCAACCTGCTTCCCTGACCAGCTGCCCTGCCCAGAACCTGCCTTTTTGCTGCTGGGCTTTTCTTCATGAAAATCTGTGGGTTTTGTGTGAGAGTCTGCTTCATCTGACATTATTTGACTTACTAGATAAATGTTTTCCTGTTTTTTGAACATCATGAGTTCAAACTGAAGCATCCAACACGTCTTTTTATTTTCACTTTGAAAGACAGATATAACTATAATCTCAATCTTTAATTTTCTTTATCGTCCACTACCAGGCTGTGCCTGACACATTTCTGCAGAATTTTTTCCCTGTAGGAAGCAGTGAGCTATTCAGCAATATTTCTTGATTTCAGAGCATGGTAGCATAATCTCTGTAGGCTTCCTTTTTTCTTTTCTTTTCTTTTCTTTTTTTATTTTTTTTTTTTTTCATTGAGGAAAATCTCTTTCAGTGCTCCCTACAGTATCTTTTGCAACAGAGATGCACCTACTTAATGCTTAATGGTTTTATAATTATCAATATTTATAAGGCTATGAGAACTACTAACACTTCATCGGGTGTCTGATTTCCAAGTTCTTTGGTTTGCTTTGCTAAAGCATTTCAACAGATTAGTGAACAAGAACACTGGATCAATTTGAAATATTTTTTATATGAAACACAGCTGATATCAAAGTTTAATGTGGGGTGAAAAATGCCCCCTTTGTATTTCTTCTGTATGAAACAAGGAGTGAAAACAGAAATGCTATCATTATGTATAGGAATAATGAAGTTTGAAAGAATAAAAAAAAAAAACCTATCATCCAAACACAACTAAATTAGTTTTCTTAACAAATAATTATTATTTGAACAATATAAATAAGAGACACGAAGAGTTCATTTGAGTCACTCTGCCTCCTTGCTAAATGTAGCAGAGGAATAGAGAAGCTAATAGCAACATCACAGTGCAGTAGAAAAAAACATTGAGGAATTTTAAGCTGTCTCTGTGCTGAGAGAATTAATGTAATCCATGCCAATTGAAATAAAAATTAAATTGAACCATTGACTTAAAAAGAAAAAGGTTTCAAGCAGAACATTTTACCCTTTTCTTATTATAATATTCTAAAAAATCTCTAAAGATTTTTTAAATCTGATTCAATCTTGTCTCTTATTTACAGTAACTCCTAAGAATTAATGTTACAAGAATTTAATGAATAGGTTCTTAATTAATAGTCTATGATAAGGAACAAGGTTGCTAAAGCCATAACAAATTGATCATCAACTATACTATAAACCATTTTTAGGGAGATTATATCTTCTGGAAGTACCTAAATTAATGGTTTATGACAGAAACAAAATACTGAAAAAAGCTAAAGTATAGAATGAGAAAACATGCATGTGCATGTTGTAAACTGATCTGTGATGGAAAGTAATTTTTTACTTTTTAGACTGAGAGATGTGTGATCACAAATATTACCACACTGAGTGGGATGTCACTCAGTGTTATTCAACAAAGTCTACTGAGCTGATCACATTATCATGGCATAAATAAGCTGGTTACATCAGCAGCATAATCATAAATGCATTTAATGGTGAATAACATGGCAGCTCATTATACAGAAAAAAATTACTGAAAGTCTAATCAATTGCATGCATAAGAATGTTCTCTTCAGAAAGTTGTTTTGCCTAAAACTAACATGAAAACCATTAGATTTTGTCAGCATAAATGTTAGCACATTGTGTAATTTTAAAATGGTAGTCAGACAGCTGCTGAGCCGTTAGCTTTGCAACTGAATTATATAATTTACAGTGAATGCTAACTGTATGCCTTGTTCCTGTAGTGATCACACTTGTTCCTTACAGACAGTAAATGAAATAAAGGGTAGGAATGAGTTTAGTTAATCTGTTCTTATTATTGCCATGAGAATGTTACTTGACAGTAGCATTTCATATTGTGTTGTACTCTTGGAAACTCCTGCAAGACAGGTTGGAAAGGAGAGGTAACTTTTTTTACAAGATCACCTGATGAAGTTGGATAATTAGAAGATTTTTGACACACCAGTCTTATTTCAAACGAGCTGCTGTTTTTCTTCAAGCCAAAACTCTTGTCTGGAGTCTTCTTACTTTTATTGCGTTCCCAGCTCTATCAGCTGGTTTTAAAAGAAGCCTTTTTGTTCTTCCATCTTTAGAACACCATGGTTACTTTGCTTTTCCAGTACACTCTGGTTGAACCAGCAAATTTTCTTTTTCTCTTGCTCTACCCTATTATCTTCTGTCTAACACAGTTGTCTTAGATCTCTTTGAGATTTAGGAAAAAAAGGTTGTCATAGATTAGAGTGGGTTTTTCCTAATCTGATTGAGAATGTCTGGACTGCAATGAGGGTTGTGACCACATTTCAGCAGGTGTATCTAATCTCACTTCAATTTACTTAGTATGTGTGGAAGTCTTTTAATACATCCTAACTTGTGGGCTGGAATTCAACAGGGACACAACTGTTATCTAGCCTTTATCCAATCAATACTTAATTGTTTGCTTATTTTAAACTCAAAATACTGGCCTGAAGTTACGATGTATGCACAGTGCTTCATTATGCTGTTTTCTGTTGATAAGCTTCTTTGATAATCTTATCTGTTGATAAGCTTGCTTTTCTTATGTGCAAGTCAGATCACTTTGTGACATTTGTAAAGCATGTAGGAAAAAAAATAGGTGAGGGCGCAAAATGCCATCTTTCGCTTTGTTTTGCACTTCCTTATATGATTTTTCCATTAGTACTGAAGTTACAAGCTTTTTTCATTGGAAAACCCTGTTGTTGATGTTTAAATGATGACACACAACTATGAGTCCTGGAGGACTGTGACATTGTGGGCAGCTGTAAAACAGTGTTGGTGAGTTTTGACTCAGAAATGCATTCTAAAGTTATTTGTTTCATATTTTTTAAAAAGAATTTGAGAGACAACAGAAGACCAGAAAAAGTTGCATAGGCTTTAAAAAAGGATTTATTTTAATCCACCTTTCTAAAAAAGTATTACTGTAAGAAAATTTTTATATTTAATATATATTTTTTTAATTGACCAGTTTCTCTTTGGCAGCTCATATTTTTAAAAATCTGCTTTCAACCAGAAATAATATGAAAAATAACATACAACCTGTAAACGAATCAGAGAACCTGAATTCCTGCTTAGTGTACAAAGTATAGGCACTTGCAAGTTCAGGACTACAAAAATTACAATTTTTCAATAAAAAGTATGTCTGCCTATCCTTTCCTTCATGCCTTCCACTGCAAAATAATATTATATAATTAAAAAAAAAATAACCATTCTGCAAAGGAGTGACAGAAAACATATCTTGTAAAAAGTGAAATTAGGTTGGATTATACGATGACAGTAGGTGGACTTTCCACATTAACCTTCCTGAGAGTCCTTCTCTGTATAGTCATTTTATGTTTTTTTTCACACATATCTGTCTGCTGGCTACAATTTATGAATTTAATATAAATTGTACCTTGATCCCAGTATGCTGAACATTTTAATTTTTTTTTCTTAAAATTGCAGTTATTCCAGGTCTGAAGTGGGATCTATTTTGTAATTTGATTTTTCTGTGATTAGAAAACTAGTGTCACTTAAATATGATTTTATCTTACACTTGTATTGGAACTTGAATTTATATATCTGCGGTTTTAACTGAAAGAACTGAGAAAAAGGGACTAGAAGTAGTATTTTTAAAAGATTATGTTCCCTGTTCTGAGACTAAATCCAAGGTGGTCAGAAAAAGTTGTAAGATTTGGAGAAATTATAAATCCATTAAAGCAGTTTTGGGTCTCAGCCTTTTAACTAAAATTGTCAAGCATTTCAGAGAAGGCTGATTATGCTGCAAGCTAAAAGCTGTCAAACACTCAGCAAGTGTGTGTGTGTGTGCGCGGGTGCATATATACACATGTGTGCATGAACATGAATGCACAAGTTATGTGCGTATGTTATGTGTTTGTCCTTCTAGAGCTTTAACTTGTCCTAGCAAACTAGCTTGACTTGTAGCAAAAGTGGTTATTTCGTATTTGACCAACAAATGGAAGTCCTTTGGATGGTATTAATAGCATAGTCTTTAAAACATGTCATTTATTGAAGCATTGAAGCTATTTATTGAAGTATTATTGACCTATGCCTATGTTAATGTAAGACACCATTTTCATTAAAGTAGCTTTCGTGTTCATCACTTATTTTCAGCTTCATTTCTGAAAAAAAAAGATATGTATTGGTAGATACAAGATCATTTTTTTGGAAGTATTCCATTAATATGTTTTCTTACACTGTGTATACCAACACCGTCCCCTTGTAGCTTAGAAAATACACATATAGCGAACATTTGAGACTGTACTTTCAAGTCTCCTAATTTATGCCATAATAACAGCATGCCAGCCTGTCTTTCTAGGATAATCACCTCTTGTGTATTGTCTGTGACTTTTAATACCTAAATTGACCTTTGTACCACACCCATGATTATTTAAAATAAATGTTTTTCAGTGAGCTAAGATGCTCACTTCTTTCTACGTCAACTACCGAAGTTTTAAAAAAATAAAAGCTGTAAGAATCGTATTGTCTTCAATAATGTGCTTTCATCTGTACTGTAAGATACAATGAAATGAAAGCTGCTGAATCTGTCACAAGAAGAGGACATAATTCTTTTGTGATGCTAGAGAACCTGGTAGTTTTACAGCTCACATGAAGGCCAGCAGTACTTGAAAAACGCCTCAGACAGTGAGCTTCCGAAGGTTTCCTTGAAATCTCCATCTTCTGGAGAAGGCTTTGACATGACATTGACATGAAGGCTGTGATTTTCAAGGAAATCTCCATCTTCTGGAAAAACTTATTTGTTTTAAAGAGAACAATTAAACCATTCCAATCTTGTAGAAAAAAGGAAACTTTTTGCTGAAGGTTATCATGCACGGGATGAAAACAAGAACTATAAAGATATCCGTTAGCATTAAGACTTTTAATTATTTTTTTTTAAAGTAAAGTTTTTCAGGATGTTGGCATGTTGAGCTGAACATTGTGCAAGGAATGTGTGGTGAAATTGAGTGAACTTCAGGGAGAGGCAGGAATCTCAGTAAAGGTCATCCCTAAATAGTCCAGGATGTTAAAAATATCATCTTCATCAGTACTAGGACTGGAAATTCTGTAACAAAATCTTCTACAGATATGCTAAGAAAGGACATGCAACTTGGAATTGACTAATTCATTTTCCTTTTTGCTTGTTGTCTCATTAAGTGATAATTTAGTAAACTTTCTGAAAAGATAAAAATTCATACTTCTTTTTAAAAAGGTCTGATGTCTAAAAATAGTTGTTTATTTGGGGAACTGCCAGTTTTGCTGATACCTACTGAGTTCTTTCAATTACCATCCCCATGAATTAGATGATTGCTCCCTCTATGGATAGGTGGAAAGAAGAGAGATGAGGCATGTGCCAGACCATCCAGTTTAAGTACCACACCATCCCTCTGAGTGCTGCGTTCAAGAAATATGAAATTTCTGTTCTATTTCAGTTTATCTTTCTACCAATGTTCCTCCTGTTAAATGGAATTGCCTTTTTAACACTCCATGCACGATTTGAAGTAACACTTTTGTTGAAGGAATAGTAGCAGGCAATTTAGTAACATACTGCAAATGGGATGATGATGCAAAACATAAACATCTAGAAACATCTTGTCTTTTGAGTCATTTAAAAGTTGTCAAAAAATCATATGTAAATAATGTATACATTTCCCATAAATTATGTCAATGACACTTCAAATTCTATATGCTAATTTTAAAGTTATTAAGAGTTTTATATTATTCCATTTAAAAAATACTTGAAAGTTTCAGCCTAATTCCTCTTATCTCCATATAAGTGGTCAAAATTTTAAAAATGTTTTTCTAATTTCACATTAATTGTGTGAAAAACACTTTGTGAATTATCCTTCTGAAAAATGAATTCTAAAATTAGCTTTCTACAAAATCAGTTTCATCCTTTCTGATCATTATAACAAATAAAGGAAGACAGAAACAAGCCTGAGGGAACAAATTACACCATATTATGGGGTACAGTTTGTACATGTTTAGATTGCTTCTATGAAGGTGAAATATTTTGGGGGGCACAAGAAAGTATTTCATCCTCCATAGTTAATTAAAACTTGTTGTGCTCAGTTAAGTATTAAAAATTATTTTAAAATATATTTTATCAAAAATATCACTAACAATTTTGAAAGTTATATAAATGTATCATGTTTTCAACATCTTTAAAAATGCCATGTCCCACATTATTTTTAGGAGTGTTCTTAATAAAGCATTTTGCTTCAATTTGTTTTGTAAACATCAGCCAGTCCCTAGCTGAATAATGGCTCCCCCTTTAGTTATCTATATTTATGTCCTGAAGTTACTTCAGGTATTTGAAAACAAATACTTTTTTTTGTACGTGTATACCACGTATTCCACTAGGAACATCTGCCATAAAATATATTTTGTAATCTTTATGTGTTTTGATCATCTAGACTGCATTTCTGGAAGGTAGTCTTATTTACTATATGTTAGTTTAAGCACACCTGAAGCAAAAAAATTAGGACTCTAAGATCTTGATTCATCCTACCAAGACTGAGTCACTACAGAAATACAGAAATGTCACTTTCCTATCTAATCATCACAGAAAGATGAAAAGAATTATTTGCCTTTTACATGAATCAACTCGTGGAAATGCCTCCCTAATGAACGGCTCAGTAGGACCTCAAGCCCCAGTATGCTGCTTAAGCAAGGACTCCAACAAAGTTACAAGACATTTGCACTGCTTATAATATTCGACTGCCTGTTCACCCTTGTATCAACCCTAGAAAACATACACTGTCAGCTGGTGAAAATCTGTTCCTTACTTGTTTCTGTGGAAATTAAAGTCCTTAGATTTCAGTTGATATGTTTGTGTTCTCAGAGGTTTAAGGAATCAGTTAGGGAATTAGAGATTATTGGGATGGGAATGTTCAGAAGAATGACAAGTCAGGGCAGTTTCAAACTTTAAAGTAAACTTTTAAAGTCATTAATCAATGACACTCCTACTAATGAATGGTTGGTTTTGCACATTATTTATTGTGTACATTACTATGTACACAAAACTTTGTCCTTAACACTTGCATCCTAAATTACTTAGCATACAATGGATCACCTGGAAAGCCTGAATTATATTTTTTCACTAAAGTAGTGTAAAAGTAAAGCAAATTAGGTAAAATTGCATATAGCACAGAATAACAATGTCATTTCTTGTCTAGAAGGAATCAGTCATTTGATGAAAATTGCTCAAACACACTGTGAAAGGCATGACAATTTCAGAGTAATAAGTATTGAAATTTATAAGAAATTATTTTCCTTTCAATTGTTTCTAAATTATATTTCCTGACAGATCATGAGAATTGATTTAAGTGTTTAACAAGACACACATATTTTTGTAAGGCAATCAAAGAAAAAGACTATAAAAGGTTATGGCATGTTGACTCTGGCTGGATGTCAGGTGCCCAGAGAAACTGCTCTATCACTCCCCTCCTCAGCTGGAGGGGGGAGAGAAAATATAATGAAAGGCTTGAGACTCGAGTTAAGGACAGGGAGAGATCATTTACCAATTACTGTCATAGCCAAAACAGACTCAACTTGGGGAAATTAGTTTAACTGATTACCAATCAAATCAGAGCAGGATAATAGGAAATAAAAGCTAAATCTTAAAACACCTTCCCTCCACCCCTCCCTTCTTCCCAGCCTTAACTTGACTCCCACTTTTCTCTACTTCCTCCTACCCAGTGGCACAGGGGGATTGTGAGTGGGGGTTGTGGTCAGTCCGTCATACATCACACTGATGTTACTGCATCGCTGATAGGCTCAGACTTGGCCAGCAGTGGGTCCATCTTCAAGCTGGTTGGCATTGGCTCTGTTGGACATAGGGGAAGCTTCTGGCAGCTTCTCACAAAAGCCACCCCTGTAGCTGCCCAGCTAACAAAACCTGGCCACAGAAACCCAATACAGCAGTATTTGATTATTCTTGCAATTACAAAAGCATAAATTGAAATTCTACCCAAAATTATTAGAAGTAGAAATGCATCATTTTGTAAACCATGACTGTGTCACAGACATAGGTTTAATATAAACAAAATAAGTGCCTTTACACTTTCAGACTTAGCTTATTAGACTCCATTGGATCTCACTTCAAAATCACTCCAAATATCATTATTTTAAATATGTAGCATCTGAGAGCTGCTGTATTTTTCTTCTGCATAGAAGAGTTTGGGATAAAGAAGCCAAGAGAAAATTACATTTTTGAAGTAGAGTAAAACAATAAAAGATCATAGGAAACCCAAGAGCTCACTCATATTTTAATGGGTATTGTTGACCAGAAGAGCAGGGAGATAGTATTCCGTTCTTTTTTTCGGAGGCTTCTTGCAGAGAAATATTGTTGCATTAATCTATTCCCTTCCTAGTGTCCTTTGAATTCTTAAAATTGCCCCATTAGTGTTTGCATCTGTCTTAAGGCCACTTAAGCCTATTGATACGGAGAGGGAGACCATAGCATCAGAGAGCAAAGAAAAAAAGCAGAGAAGATTATTGTGTTCTAATGAAACAACATAAAGGACTTTATCTAGGATGTATTTGTGCCGGTGAATTTTCTTAACTGCACATTCATTAGTACGGAGCAGAAAGTTCTTCTTTAATCTATAGAGTCTTTATATGAGAAAACCAAATACTCTTATACAGGCATCTGTAAATTTAGTCTTGCTACAAGGGGTTGTATTTAAACAGAAAAGACTGCTGACTCATTGTTTGGGGTTTTGTTAAAGCAGCTGCAAACTGTGGCCAGATTGCAAAACCACTGTGCTCACGGGCTCCCCAAAATGCATAATCTTTACCTAGTGTCAATAACAATCAAATGCAACTTGATAATGGCTGGTCAGATTTCCGATCTACTCAGCAGACAGGTTGCTTCAGGTCCTGCACTACATATACAGTGAGGATGCAAGACAGTAAATTCTAGTTGGCCTGGGGACCACGGCCTTGCTCTCTGTTAAGGTGAAAAATACAATTTCAGTGTGCCTTAGGAACAAGTAAATAAGTCAGTCCCTGAGACAGACGGGTGATTAGTTATAGATTATCTCTAAAATGTGTTCCATTAAGTTTGAGACTATGGGAGGTGTAGCACATAACTCAAATTCTGAAAAATCAGAAAAGACATATAACATGAAAAGCAATATAGTCAGGCAACGTAGTATTAATTTAGAGTAAACCATGTGCTATATTATAGACTGATTTTGATCTATTGCTAATATATATTTGATATATTATGAAAACATTATTTAAATGAGACTGAAAAGATAAAACCAGAAAAATTTACCATATCACCTTTAAAGAAGTTGTTTCACAACAACAACTTTTACCAGAACATGGAAAAGCTGAAACAGCACCTTAATTGTGATAATATAGAATTTTAATTATCAACCCAAAGTGTGTCTTTTAAATATGTAAACACTTCAGAGGGCTGGCTTGATTGGAAGATCCCTTAATGTTGACTAACTGTGTGGCTTTACTAAACGTGTATCCCAGTGTTTGAAAGTTTCACCACCCATTGTTCTGGGTGTAGTCTTTAGCAGTCCATTGTATTGTTCAATCTTCCCAGAGGCTGATGCATGATAGGGGGTGTGGTACACCCACTCAATGCCATGTTCTCTGGCCCAGATGTCCACAAGATTGTTTCAGAAATGAGTCCCATTGTCTGACTCAATGGTGCCATGCCATGCCACCACAAGACTTGCTTTTCAAGACCCCAGAATATTATTCCAGGCAGTGGCATGGGGCACGGCATATGTTTCCAACCATCTGGTGCTTGCTTCCACCATTGCGAGTACAAAGTGTTTGCCATGGTGGGTTTGTGGGAGTGTGATATAATCAGTCTGCCAAGCTTCCTCATGTTTGTATTTTAACCAACGTCCTCCATACCAAAGAGGCTTTAACAGTTTGGCTTGCTTGATCGCAGCAGAAGTTGAAACTTTGAACATTGAAGTTGAAATGTGAACATTCATTGATCACCTGTGCAAGAGTCCATGCTAAGTCCACCTCTTGATCACAAGACCATGTGTATGTTGCAGCTCTTCCTGGATGGACTGAGGCGTCATGGACCCGGATGGACCTAAGAAGTTTTCACCCTTATCTTGCCAGTCTAGATCCACCTGAGACACTTTAATCTTAGCAACCTGACTAGCTGCTGTTTTTTTTTTATGTTCAGTAGGCCAGATCTTGTGTACGTGAGCCTATACATGACGTACCATTACAATCTGCTTTTCTACCCAGGCAGCAGTATCTTGCCACAACGGGGCAGCCCAGATGGGTTTGCCTCTGTGCTGCCAGTTGCTCTACTTCCATTGCTGTAACCACCCCCACAAAGCATTTGCCACCATCCAGGAGTCAGTATAGAGAGCAAGCACTGGCCAGCTTTCTCCTTCAGCCGTATCTAAAGCCAGTTGGATTGCTTTTACCTTTGTAAACTGATTTCATTCACGTTCTCCTTCAGCCACTTCCGCAACTTGTCATGTAGGTCTCCACACAGCATCCTTCCACCTTTGATGCTTTACTCCAAGGCAACAGGAGCCATCAGTAAACAGGGCGTAACATTTCTCATTATCTGGCAGTTCATTATACAGTGGGGCCTCTTCCACATGTGCCACTTCCTCCTCCTCTGGTGACATTCTGAAATCTTTACTTTGGGCCAGTTTGTGATCACTCCTGAACTTTTCCTCTCATCACCTTCTGTGATACAAAGCTGTCTTTCAAAAGTCAAGATAGAGGTATGAGGAAAGATAGTAAAGTGTACTTACTCTATATGCACAGTATTTCTTACTTGATGTGTTACAGAAAAAAACACCTACTCAGATGACCATCCATGCAATCACTTTATCTACAACTGAAATGACCTCACAAGTCTGCAAGAAAAGTATGGAAGATCATACTCTAAAGTGAAAGGCATTAGTATGTGTGTCATTCATTTGTTTAAAATACTACATATCTCACTGGCACCATTTTATACTCAGTTTTGCAGAGGTGTAACAGAATGCCCAAAGTTTAAGTAAGGACATCAGTGAGAGAGGCTAACCATTACAAGATGTCAACAAAGATGAAGAAATGTCACCCTACTGGTAGGGTCAAGAGGAAAAACTGTTTTCCTCAAGGGAGCACACAAACTTAAAAGGTGAATCTTGCTTTTTTCCTTTATTTAAGTTGCATCATTTGAACTGCATATACAGAGATTGTCTTCTCTCCTGGATTTACTTAAAATATTGATGCTTAAGAAATCTGTTCCAGGTGCTCTGCAGGAGGCTACTACCCCATGTCTCTGAAAGGAGAGTGCTTTGGGGAACTGCCCCCTATTCTAATTCAGGCAAAATCAGATGGATCAACTCAAACTTCCCATTGCAATTATTGAAATTAACACTGACTGATTTGGGCTGGAGAAGATCTGGTACCATTCACATGAAGATATCCAGCTTTTCAGAGTGGCAATAACCACCATCAAGCATAGAATAAGAGTCTAGTGTCTGGTAATTTGTTAAACCAACACAGCTGTTTGCTGAGGGCATGTGTTAGAACTTGGCTTCTGCAGTCAGAGAATAGCTATGTGGTAGTAACATTTTATGACTGATTTCAGATATCTGTTGACATTCTGAAATTCTTTTTTTTTTAATATGTATATAAATCTGAATAGTTATAACACTTTGTAATCCATGTCACATTCCTAAACCATATTTCAAAGTGCTGAACAAACACAGAGCAAAAAGACTTTTTCTAGACCAACATCAATCTGTCTCTGGAGTTAATTGTGTGTAACAAAGGACAACAGATGGGTACTCACAGACAAAAGAGCAAAGTCAAATCTGAATAAAATTGTTGAACTTTCTGGAAGTCATAATATATTTGCAGTCTAACTGTTGTACTTCTGATATAATCTTAATATATTAGAACTACTTTTTCAATATTATAATATTTTGACTTGTGAGGCATGTAAATTGCATGAGCCTCATAAAATCTTCTTTTCTTGTTGTTGCTTTCCCAGAAAAAAATATGCCCTAGCAAAATTAACCTCTAAATGAGCTCATTAGTAGTGGTTCTCTGTCAGCACTGTTCCAGTGCTTGTCATCAAGGTGCATATGCTTGTCAAATACTTCTATAGCCCATGAGCTTAGATAAAATAAATTGGTTTCTCGTGAATCTCTGATGGACTTGGATTAGAAGCTAGATTTGCAAACAAGATTGGTATTTACACCTATTTACAACCCTCTGTAATCCCTTGAATAGAAATTAGTTTTACATCCTTCTGCAAGCAGAAATTTATTTTTTTTATTCCTGTTTAGCAGAATGCTTAAATATTAAAAAAAGTTCTCGTGTGTTGTAATATCTCCCACTGCTTCAACAAATAGATGCATGTCCATTCCTGGCCATGAAGAAAACAGAAACTGATTTTATTTTAAAGATGCTCAAAATACTGCCAGAGTCTGATGCAAGAACTACACATACAACCCAGGAGTATCTAACTGTAGCTCCCCAATAAGCATACATTGAATAAATTTGACTTCTTTTTCATATTTATTAAAATCTCACTTCACAAATTACGTCTTGGGTTTTTTTTCACTTTTCCATGTGGGAAAATGTAGTTGAATGACTCAGTGAAACTGAAAGAGTGAAATGTATTTATGATACCACAAAGATGTCGTTCTGACCTAATCACTAGCTTTTCCACTAGTTTAATACCCAGACTACTCAGTAATTTTTCTTACCTTCTTGTCTTAATAAGTATTTTTATTTGTTTGTTGTTCAGAAGTCAGAAATTATTTCTTACTGTTTTTTTGGAGTACCACAATGGAATATTTTGCCTGGAGTAGTACTACATCATTCATTTTAAACCAAAAAATTTTAAGCTTTCTTCTTAATTACTCGAAAAAAGTTATTCTAAAACAACATTCAAAATCCGTGATAACAGATATTTATGCATAAAATATGCAAGCAGTAATATTTGCTCTTGAGAGGTAATCACCCGGAGTTGATTACATGGCAAATAAAAACTTTGCACTTTCAATAACCAGAAGTTGTTTATTATTAATACACATTACATTTCATCAGTGTGACTATTATTCCAGTTATATAACAAAGGAACATTAATTTGCTGGGTAGAATAGAAATGGAACAGTGTATTCTTTCCTTGCTTTATAACAGTGTTCTTCTGAGCTCCTCCTCTTTGCTCTGACTTTTCCCAGTGATATTCTTTGCTGCAGGATTGAGGTGAGTAGTTGAAAGACAGACTTAAAAAGAAGAATAATGATTACTTCAGAAGCAGTAGTCTTCTGAAGAAACACTGAAGTTTCTGAAATGATTGAAGTTATTCTTTTGTGTAATATTCAAATTAGTTTTACAAGACCGGTTGTAGAGTAGCCAACTGCAACTAGATTTTGTGTTGTGGCACATCTAAAGCCTTAGGTTTGACTTTGTGTATCTTGTTTTGCTTTGTGGTTCATATCTAGGTGAAGATGCAAACACAGAATCCCATTGATGTACCATAAAAATTGAAGGGGATTGTGTGTCCTGTAAAATTAAAGAAGGGTATAAAGTTCAGCTGAATTATGAATATGCACTTTTGACATTCCCCCAGTTGCAGCTATAACAGTGCTGTTAATTAAAACTGTAAGCTGCAGGTACTCCGTGCCACAACTAACAGATGAAAGTGTGATTAGCATTAAATGAAGGCAAATTGAATTAATTCCTCCTGAGCTCCTCCTGAGCTAGTATAGTGCATCCAGCATATACTGATGGTCCCAAAGCTTAGCACATTGCCTGTTGCATGGTATGAGACATCCCTGCAATGAGAGGCTTGGCAGAGGACCAGAAAGCCATGGGGGAACTTCTTCCAGATTTAACATTCAAAGAATGCTTATGGAGCAGAAGTTTTTGCCATGCTTATAAATTCTCTCATGCTTATGACAAGAAGAGCTACGCTTTCCTCTGAAAGATCTGTTCCAAAAAAAATTTTCAGATGAAGGAAGGTGCGTACAGTACTAAACCTTTGCAACAGTTCTGCTGAGCCCAGCACAAAAACGAAATTTTAACAGGCTGGACATAGACAGTAAGTCACTACTCACATCTACTGATCACAGTGGTTTGTATGATGTTGGAAACGTAAGTCAGATATAACTACTGTTACATTACATGATTGAGAGTGAGGTTACACCAGCAAAGAATCTGCTGGACAAATCTTTGCCTGTGTGAAGAAATGTGGCAGCATGGTTGGTAAGATTTACAACCTGGTGTCACACTGTGACCTAGTTCTGTGTCCAGCTAAGCATCTTATCTCCAAGCTGTGCTCTGCCTTGGAGTGTCTCCTTCCTTTGGATCTCTGAGGCATGGAGTGCCCATGTTCTGCCTCTCAGCTACACAAGTTTTTGAGTTGGAAAAGTGGGCATCTTAGGTGGCCAGTCAGACTAGTTGATACATTGATTTAACTAGATCTGAGTCAATAGCGAAGGTCTGGAACCAAATTCCAAGTTGACCCACTGTAACTCTGCTGTAACTTTGCTGAAGCACTGCTGGTACTCTGTATTTACAAAAGGCAGCAGAACAGGATGCACATCACTGTGTCAGGACTGAAACTTTGGTTGTGTTCTGACAGCTTTCAGTAGCTTTGTCTTAGCAAGAAAGAAAATGCAATCATCTAGTAGCAAAAGAGTTGCAAAAGAGGTAGCTTACTCTGATAGTGTGCACGTTTATCTCTCTTCCTTAAAAGGTAAGTCATGCTGTAGTCAGTCAAACTATGATAATTCTTCAGCATGATTAAGTTCATTAACTGTCTTGTTTCTTTCTATAGAAAAAGTAAAAGACAGAAAGAGAAAAAAAATGTTTTGTGTTACATATGTTGTGATATCTGAACATCTCCTTCACCCATGTTGGTAGTAGTTGGACAAGCCATATGTCGCTACTATTTAAGAACGCGTACTTTTTCAAACACATAGGATTTCTATACCAGTGGCCAATTTAATCAGATAATACCCAGGTGACTGAAAGTTTAATTTTCAGTTTAATATTTTTCTGCCTCTGGCAGCCTGTTCTGAAATTAGAAGGCTGCAAATGTCAAAAATACCTGCTTGCCTGATTTATTATCATGAAAGAGAAGTGTGACTCACATTGCTATCATTTTCCCATTGAATTTTTCTGGGTTTCTGGCAAAAGTGAAAATTAATCAATTATCTGACATGTAAGTCTAATGGGTTTGATAGTGTAATCCTGTGCAGTATTAATGTTCTGTTGCTGTTCTGTCTGTTCTATCTGCTGCTGTTCAATTGCTGTTTTATTTCTAGTATATGCTGTTTCCATAGACAATTCATGGTGGGTAAAACTGCAAGCAAGGCTGCTGAGGGAAGTAGCTAATGTGCTAGCAAAGCTGCTCTCTGTAGTCTTCGAGAGATTGTGGAGATCAGGGGACACTTAAAAGTATGGAGGAAGGCAAATGTTGCCTCCATCTTCAAAAAAAGGTCAAAAGAATGATCTAGGGATCTGTAGGCCAGTCAGCCTCACTTCAGCTCTTGGGAGAATCATGGAGCAAGTCCTCTTGAAGCTCATTTCAGGGCACATGCAGAAGAGGTAAGTGACTGGGAACAATCATCATGGATTTACTAAGGGTAAATCATGTGTGACCCATTGCCTTCTGTAATTTACCTTGTCTTTAGAAGATCTGTTACAGTCTGGAGGACTAGGCAACTAGTTGGGTAAAAACCTGGGTGGATAAGCGGGCCCAGACTGTTGTGGTTAATGGGTCGTAATCAATGTCTTTGACAAGGAGAGTAGTATGGTGAGTCTATGCCGGACCCTCTCCTGTTCAATGTCGTTGTCAGTGACCTAGAGGAGGATGCAGAGGGCATGTTCACCAAGTTTGCAGATGACAACAAAATGGGTGAAAAAGTCAAAAGGCTTATAGGCAGGGCTGCCATCCACAAGGATCTAGAAATGCCAAAGGAATGGGCCAGAGGAAACCTAATGAAGTTCATCAAGGACAACTGCCAAGTGCTACTCCTGGCCAGGAAGCTCTGGTGTAAGGACACAGTCTGGAGCCTGCCTAGCTGGGAGCAGCTCTGTGGAAGGGACCTAAGTGCCTGCCCTGGCTGCAGAGATGGCCAACAACACCCTGGGCTATGTACACAAGGGTGCAGCCCGGAGACTGAAGGGAAAGAAAGTTCCCCCCATTTTTCTTAGACTGGTAGTGTTGTGGTTTAACGCACTTAGCTAACAGCAAACATCACACAGCTACTCATTCACCCTCCCTCCTCCTGGAGATGGGGGAGAGAATAAAAAGTGTAAAGGGAAAAGAGACTCATGGGTTGAGATAAGAAAAATTTAATAACTAAACTACAAAACTAAAAATAATGATGATAACAATTATAATAATAGTAATATATACAAATATACAAATGTACAAACGAGTGATACACAGTGATACTGCTCACCACACAATGACCAAGGTTGAGCCTCACAAGAAATACATGAAAGGGATAGGAAATCTAAATAGGAAGTTTAGATTGTGTGTTGTTTGACACAGTATCTTTTTGAAGTTTAGTACTCACATCCATGACTTAGTGGGTTTCAGTGGAGTTAGTGCTGTCATATGGGACATTCCAAAGAATGTAGATACGCTGCTTTTGTTCATGTTTATTTGTTAACTGAAAATAAAATTACAAGGCTCTCAGAAAGATTAAATTAGTGTCAGTGTCTGAGATTCACAGCTGTGCAATGTGTCCAGATGTGCACCCTATAGAAATTTTTAAATAAGAATATATTTTCCTTCTCTTCTTTTCTTTTCTATTGATTAACTTGAAGATAAATTACTTTTCAGGTACAGTCTGTCAGTGCAGTATGGAGATGGTGTAGCCAGCCCCAGACACTAGTGAAATGAAAAAAATAAATTGGTTAACGAACAAAAATTTTTCTTTCTTTTCTGATCTTTCCAAGATAGAACTATATGAGAGAGTTTGGATAGACTGGGGTAAATTTAAGGAATTTCTTCTTCACCCTCTAAGTTAACAGAGAAATAATCAGGAGAGTTATCCGTGCAAAAGAACTTTGAGTTAAAATACTTTTTGTAGAGGAACAATCTTAAGCTATTTTTCTAACCTTGCGTGAAAACTTATGAGACATTGATTTTGTGCGGTGTTCAACTACAAATACAGCAGCCACAACTTTCACATTTAATTTTATAT
>NW_010105545.1:32239-38175 GCF_000699245.1 Pterocles gutturalis | reverse complement strand
GCAGTGACAGGCCCGACTGAGCTCAGGCCGGCCACTCTGGCCCCCAGATGGAGGGCACAGGCCGAGCAGAGGCCCCGCTGAGCAGCGGCCGAGGTGACAGCCTCAGCTGAAGCAGCTCCCAGGGGAACGGGGGCAGGCTTGGCTGAGGCATCTTGTAGCTCTTTCTTTCAAAGCCAGCAGCTGCCCCATGTAGACGGTGGCCCTGAGCCCTCACAGCTAAACCCTGAGGAGAAGAGGGATGTGTTCAGGGCCCTGACACTTTGAAGTCTCCAAGGTGTTAACTGCAACCCAAAATCCTCACGGATGGTGCTCCAGGAAGAGGCACGTTTGCAACGCAGAAGCTTTTGGGGGATCAGCTCCGTTAACAGAACAAACAGCATGAAGCAGCAGCGTTTGACTTCCTGACAGGGCATCGTACAAAGCCTCTGTGCCAAAGAGGTGTTGTGGGGACATGTGAACCTGAGGTTGGTAATGACTGGGATCAAAGTTTCCCACGAAAGAGAATCAACCACAGAGGCCTACCGACCATCCCGTTCCAGGAGCTCCACCTGGGCTGCAGCAGCTCGTTACAGATTTTAAATATTTTTCTTGAATTATTCTGTGGCACTCAAGTGCAGGCGATTCTTGTTTTGCTGACAACAAATAATTTCTAATATGAGTAACTGCACAGAATTAAAAGCCTAGTCGCTTGAGAAAGAACTTACAATATTAGACCTTAAAGTTGTTATTCAAAGTCAAGCACTAAGTCGGTGGGAGACTGAAGAAACGTGATCTAATTCAGGTGGTGCCATGAAAGCCAAATGCCAGTTTATAGACACTATATGGTTATATACAGACATAGCATATGGGCATGAACCCTCTAGAGTCGGTATAAAGGAAATCCAGACTGATAGGGGCTGGTGGATGGATCCGTGAAGTCTGAACTTTGCTTCCCGCAGTGACAGAGCTCATGCAAGTGCCAGAGTAATCTGCTGTTTGCACAGACCAGTTACACCAGTCGCAGGAGAAAGGTAGGGTAAGGAGGAGATTGTCTGACAAAATCCATCTCATTACGTCTTTCCTCTTAACAAAGGCAATGTCACACAGTCAAAATTAGCTTCAAAGGAGGGAAGAAGTAAGACATAGTAGCAGTATGTGCCAAAATGGAGGCAGATGAAACAAAGCATTATGTTTGACCTTTGAATTTTAATCCAAGTGATTTTAATGGAGCAGTGAGAGCAGCAGGCAGACTGGTGATTTTACCAGCAGAGGTTTTTATAAATCTACTAAGTAATAAGAAGGCATAAAGAAAATATGTGTAATTTGTAGCTGGTAATTTAGCTCCTTTTACTCCGTCAAAATGTCAGACAATAGATTCAGACTATTTTACTTGGAACTATAGGAAAAAAAAAGGTTAATGAATTAGCAGTTATTTTGTATGCGCTGTCCAGTAAAAATAAGCCAGTACCTAAGTTAATAGAATGAAATGCTGTTTTGCTAATATAAATTGCATTCACTAGCAGAAGAAAGTAAATAACTTCAGTGTATCAGCCTCTGGAATCCACCCAAAAGTTGTTCTTTAGCTAGGCATTTATCACAGTGAAAGGATAATTCAAAGAGCAAGGTCCCTAAACATGTACAGGTTGGGCTTTCATTGACCTTATTGTCATTTATTATTAGGAATTGTAATGAGTTATTATATTTAGAATAGGCATACAATAAGAAACCATAAATAGATTAGGAATGCAGTTTGGGTTACTGGAAAATACTATAATAAATAAAAGCTATTAATAAAAAGCAATGTGTAATAAATTATGGTAAGTTGAAATGTAATTGTAGACCTTTGTGGATATTGGGCTGAATTAAAAGTTGCATGTAGTGGAAATTTAATGACTCCTGACTTTTGAACAGGCTTGCACTAATTAATCAATTGGTAATTACAACTGTGATTAGCAGCTGTGATCATGATTGGTAACAAGTATTGATTAATTCCCCAATAATTCTGGCAGAGTGCAGAATAAGAAACACTTTGCAGGATGCAGGAAGCATGATTAACAAAAGCAATAATAAAAACACTTCACTCTCATTAGAGAGCTGTCTTGGAGGAACAAGATTTGTGAAGGTGGGAAACATAGGTGTGCCAAGGTAAAACAGCATTATGCCAGATTACTTTAATGAAAGAGCATTATTGGGAAGAGTGGGTACATTTTTTCATAATGATAAATTTGCTCCAGACTTACAGTCATTATGTCCCCACAATTGAAGTCTTTTTTCATTACAATAGCGTGTTCTTTTCAAACTGGACTCAGAAACTCTTTTTATTCCCATAGAAGATAACATTTATACACTTTCCAAAGTGCCATATGAGTAGTGGCTCATTATCTACTCCTACAAAGAACTACTAACGGAGGGCACGAGATGAAACATGCACCTACTAACCAATGCTGACAACTCCATTTTGTGACAATGTCTTCAATTTTTATTTTCTTTGTTCTACAGCAGAACTGAAAAGAAAGATTTTGAGAATGTTTGCAAAAGGCAGGATTATTAACATGTCTATTCAGAACCAAAGTCTTAGTTTTATGTTGTCAAAAAGAGGTAGATATGTATGTCATCTACTAGCTAAGGAGTTGGCAGATACAGCAGGAAGCCAAGGCTCTATTCCTTTACAGTCAGTACAAAGATTTTAATCTAGAGCCACTGTGAGCCAGGTGCAGAAGGACTTGAATCTGGATGTATCAATTCTGAGTCAGTTCCCTAACCATCATAGTATAGAAACCTTCTGGTTAGCAAAACAAAACAAAACAACCTCCAAACAAAGAAAGGAGAATCAAATACTGACTATCATTATATATACTACTATATATATATATACTACAACATACATGACTATCGTTAGTGTTGAATAAGACACAGATGAAGAGAAAAATATTTTTTTAATATGTCACTTACTGCATGTCAACTTTAGGCACTACAAATGAAAAGTAAGTACGAAATGTTATATTTCCCACCTGGAAAACTATAATTGACAGGACTTTTTTTGGTTTTTTGTTTTGTTTTGTTTTGTTTTGTTTTTAACAGTGAGCTCCTACCACTAGGGAAATTAAAATTTAAATTAAAATCAAGGACTTCCCTCCCAACTCTGTAATACTCCAATCCAAATCAGAACAGAAATTTCTGAGTCAAAATAATTTCTAAACTTTCAACTCTTATCATTTTATCATGATCTTTGTTGTAGTCTCTGTGGACCCCTTGTCTCTCTACAGTGCTCCACCAGTTTTAGTAGGTTTACACACTGTGATGCTTGTACTACCCTTTGAGATGGCCAAGGCCTTGCCAATGCTATCCTCTACCCTAGACTGTTTTTCTGCTTGCCTGATTATGATCCCACAGTGGTGTTAGGTGAAGGAAGGAATGGAGGTAGGTGGGGAGAGAGAGGGAGAAAGAGATAAGCCTCAAAGTTTAGCTGTGGATTTGAACCTCCCTGAGGTTCTGTGTGTTTGAGTCTGGGCTTGGGCAGGAAACTAGCAAACAGAAGGAAAAGGTCCTTTTAAAATGAAATTACAATAAAAGCAGGAAACGAAGTGATAGCCATAAGTGAAGAATGAGATCCAATAAATGTATCAAAAAGGTTCAGCACAAAATGCAGCGCCGTGAACTACAACATTTCTAAAGCTGATAGCTATGTAACGTTTGTGATACCAAGAAGTAAGAATTAAGGCCATTAAAGATCCATTTTAGAGAGTATCTTTATCTGAAAGTAATTTTGAGACCAGTACCAAATTCAGAAGAACATACAACTGATTTTTCCAATAAGACAAAAGACTAAATTTTCTTTTTCTTAACATTAATTAAATAACATTGTTAAACAACTTATGAACGTAAGATGTGATCAGCTGCTTTTATTCTACAGAGACTGGTTCCATAACTATACCCTTCTATCCCACAAACTTTTCAAAGATCTTTCTTCCTGGTCTTTGCTTCTTGCTGCTTCCCAGCCTTGATGAGTGAATAGTTTTTAAAAGACTATAGGGACTCATCAAGTCTAAATAGCATGATGCACACATTTTATGCTGTTCTTCAGCTGCAGATAGAGACTGCAGACAATAATAATGAGAGTAATCTCAGAAGCTTGATGTTGTAAATGTAAATAGCTTTCCCTAACATTCCTTAGAGCATAAAAGTGCTAAGAAGCACTTTTGAATTGTGTAGTCCTGCACAGGACATTTGAAATAGCAGCTGACAGGAAGTGGGCGTTCTTTTACAGATTTTTGCACCTGCAGGAGACCACCATACTGCTGCAGGTGATAGCAGGTGTTAGAAGCCTTGCCAAGGATACGTTGTTTGTGCTGTCTGGTAACTGAAAACTAGACAGTACATTTTTTTCTATATATATTTAATAGAAGAGGGACTCCAAGATGCTATACAAAATTCTGAGTTAAGTGTCAACAGTAGAGCAGGCAAATATGCCGTAGGGCTGTCAAAGATCACAGGGGACCTAAGCATGTTTATTTCTGTCCTCTACTCTCTGGCTTATTTTCAGGACAGGCTTAACTCCAGTTATAAATCATGTTACTCCTTCTCTTTGGCTGATACCATCCTCACTTCACGTAGTTTTAAGGCAATTTTGCAACATGTTCTCTCAAACTTTAGGCTGCCTACCTCAGGTATGTCTGAAAACAGCACAACTCCTTGGTAAAAATTGAGGGCAGGATCTATGTAGCTATTATTTCAGCAGTAAAAACCAGAAGAGTTTTTGATAATTGTTTTAATCTTGCTCTGAAGTATGGCTCCTGGTCCACAGATTACCACACTGAGAACTTTCTATGGTAATAGGTACTTAAGAGTTCATTGCTGACACAAGAGTAAAAGTTGCCCCTAACTAAATAACCCTAAATCAGCAACTTCCCATGTTTCATTCATGCATTTATCCCTAGAAATCAGGGAAAATAAAATGAGTGACTGTGACTATAACTTCTGTACTAAATTTAAGTCTTGCTTAAGATTCACCCAGGTTCCCATTTTAATTCATTGGTGGCTATTTATAGTCTTCTTTCACGCATGAGCTGTTAGATAGAGATATAGATATCAGTGTTGAACTCTCCATGGAACTAAATGATCACAATATAACTTATTCTCCATGATACAGTGGTGTGTCCTACTGAATCTCTGAAGCAAAATACATGTCCCCAGAGAAGGATTAAACTCACAGAATCACAGAATTGTTTAGGTCAGAAGGGAACTCTCGAGACCACCTGCTCATGTCCATGCAGGAATCAAATATCCTACATTCTCTTTCAGACAGCATAATTCTCTAAGCAAGGATGTTTTTCCTTCGGAATACTTGTTTCTTAGCTATTTTTTGTCTGTGCAAGGTTCTTTGTTTTCTCTACTTTTACTTCTGTTCTTATTTTTATTCTATCCCCCATCCCTTTCAGAGAATGCCAATATATTTTTATTTTAGGCACCCAAATTATAAACTATCCATCCTTCCTCTGGGAGAGTCTTCTTTACACTTCCTCACACAGTTATGCTGATTTTCTCAATAACATTCCTAAAGTTCTCTCAGCTCAATTTCACCCCATGAATTGTAATATTTTTTGGGGGTGAACACTTTGAAGTTCTATTCCCTTCTCTAAGATGCTTCTGACATGGTATTCGCAGCACCCCAACCAGAAGAAATTCAGCATAACAGCCAGCTGAAGGGCTTTACAGCACTTCATTTAGTTTCAGCTGACCACTTCAGCTAATGTTCTCTCTGTTTAACTAGGATGCCTAACACCAAGCAGCACTAGGGCTCAGAATTTAGTCCTGTTCTTGTAATAAACTTTCTTCAGAAAAATCACCTTCCTTGTCTCCCCCAAATCACAGTTATTCTTAGAATTCTCTCTAGTTTGCTTCATATTTATTACCTAAACAAATGCACAAGAAAGTGTAAAATAGGACAGGATATCAAG
>NW_010105545.1:0-32208 GCF_000699245.1 Pterocles gutturalis | reverse complement strand
TTTAAAAAAAAAAAAAAAAAAAAAAAAAAAAATTATTTTCACAAAACAGTGATTAGAAGCATTCAAGAATTCCTTCTGTGCTGAACAGAGCTGAGCCAATAATGCATATACATTTCCCAAAAATTTTCATTCATATTTTCAAATGGATTAATATATTCATGTGCCTTCTCCTCTTCAGTTAACTTCCACATACATTTGTGTAATTAAACTGAAGTAAGGTTAGTTTCCACATTGTGTGTGTGACAATGTGCAGAAGCAGAAGATTGCATTGACTGTGGGAGCACTGCTTGTACAAATGCTTGCATAACCTCTGAGCAGCAAAAGCCACCGTGTTACAAAGAGCAATGAACATATCTTTGTTTTACCTGTGAGTGGGTGTATACACACACACCATCGAATTCTTATTTGTCTGTGTTCTGTTCCTTTCATATCATGTTTTTAGAAAAATTAATTTGTATGAGTAAGGAATTCTTGCTCTATGGTGCTGATATGAACAAATGTAATGAGGCAAATGAAAAGAAAGCAACAGAAAAAAATGGAGACTGGCAGCAACTGGAGCCAGGGTTTGTATTTATGAGATGTTAAACTGGCATAACTACAGCTAGGAAATTAAACAATATCTTGACTGGGTTTTGTCCACTGGACTCACAACTGTGTCTGGGGAGCTCCATCCAACCCCAGCGCAAGGCAGCGCTGGAATGCCTCCTTCTCTGTCCTCCAGGTTGAGCCTTCATCAACCCATTACTTCAAATCCCCCAGCTGTTTTCCAAGGGATTTCTGGGCAGGGAGAGAAGCACTGCTAGAGTAGAGGCAGATGATAGCTCGGAACAGAAGCAAAGGTAAGGGAAAGATGTGCAGTCACAATCCAGACTGACGAAGAAAAACAGAAACTGGCAAAATCATAAAAGATCTACAAGACCACAGCACAGGACTTCCATTACAGCTACAAGTCTTGCATGTATGATATGGTGACTGGTGTGATGATATCAGCAAGTATTAGCTTTGATGTAGTTTCATATTGTACGTACTGAGAATCCTGACTCCACTGTAGCATAAGTAAGTCATTCATAGCTGGTTTTATCCTCTGTATTGGCACTTTGGTTTAGTTTAGCTTAGTGTGCTCCTGAAGGAATGCAAGCTAAACTTGAAAAAAAAAACCTACTAGGAGAAGTGAGAGTTTTATCCAGATAACTCAAGGGCTTTCTTGACCCCTTACCTTATATTGTTGGAAGTTTTTATACAGGCACTACCATCCTGAAAATGCCAAAAAGCTTTCCAGTGGGTGTATTTATTTGCAGGCAGAACACCATTGCAGCATTCATCATTAACATCATAGAAGGATCCCAGTAAACACACCAAGTTTCCTATAGGGCTTTTTGCATTTTTACATGAACAATTTAGTTAATGATGTCACACAGCAATGTTAACTAATTACAGTTTTAATTAGTTTCTGGAATTAAATTGGGCTATGTTTAGAACTGATTTAATTAAAATAGGCAAATTGTATTTCATGTGCATAATGTAGATATTCTCAGAACTTTCAACTCTTTACTCCACCACAGATATAATTAACAGGAAGGTTTTCAGTGCATTTCCGAGAAGAAAGGGCAAAATATCATTTTCCTTTCTAATGATAACCAGCACCCTCAGCTCCTTGCATTTTAAAGTGGGTAGGTAAGGAATGTTTATTATTCAGCACAATATGCCACAGTGACATTTCTTATCATTACAGGCATTATAGGACCAGAGGGTCTGTAAACAGTATTTCCCTCCTGGCAACTTTATTCCATTATAATATCCTTTTGATGCTGGGGCTGTGCACAGCTGAAATAACCCCCAGGCTATCTCTGTACTTCCAAAAGTTCATAAACTGTTTTCTGGAGAAAATAAACAATAAATAAACAAATAAGTAAATTCTAAAAGCCTGAATAAACAAAAAATGCAACAGAAACAAAATTAACATTAAATAATTACTGTATTCATTTGGATGTAACAAAAGCAAAAGAGATAGCTTAAAGCTTACAAGAGAATCACAAATGGAGAATTCTGCCCACAGATTCTCTTTTAACTGTGTATACTTACACTAAACCCCTGAAGATATCCATGCAGAGCACTTCAAAATTCAGGACCACTGTAGTTTTGATCCTGGCTGGCAGCCAAACACCACAACAATGGCTCGCTCACCCTTCACCCTCCCCCTTCCCGGGGATAGGGAAGAGAATTAAAAGGGTAAAGGGAAAAGAGACTCATGGGTTGAGATAAGAACAATTCAATAACTGAAGTACAATAATATTGAAAACAATCATAACAACAATAATAATAATGATAATAATATATACACATATCCAAATGAGTGATACACAGTGACACTGCTCACCACCCCATGACCAAGGCTCAGCCCGTTCCTGGCTAATGATCCTGAAGCAGACAGAGTTCCAAAACTGCAATCCTGGAACAGAGATGAGATCCTGAATATCTGAGAAACTACGACAATCCTGAGAGAGGGGTGACCCAGAGGGAGACAACCTGGTACAAGAGAGAGCCCTTCTGGACAGAGCCTCACCTATGTACTGGGCATGATGTGCACGATATGGAATAGACCACTGGTCAATTTGGGTTTCAATCCAAAAGTCTTTGACTCTCCTGGCAGCAACTATAAACATCAGTATGTAATCAGCCTTCTCCTCAGCAGATCCAAAACACAACCTCTTAGTAACTACTCTGAAGAAAGTTAACTCTGTCTCAGCTGAAATCAGGACATGGACTTATCATTCAAATAATATAAAGCCTGCTTCCCTGAAATTCTGAATATATATGGCTCTTTCTGAAAGCAATTGTTTGCTTGCTTGACATCTTTGAAAATCAAAATATTTTGTATATAGCCACTTTTTGTACTGCAAAGAGAGAGACCTTTTAAAATCTGTCATTTGTCTTGACTTCCAGAACAATATTATTTATCACCATTTTCAGAAATGTTCAAACACCTGTTAAAGGAAAAAGGACATGACTCATGTCCAAAAATCTTCTCAAGGTAAGGACCTGGTTCAATGCATATTAAAATTACTAAGGGCTGCCTACAAGCACATTCTGTGCAAGGCTTTGCCATCTGTGAACTCTGTCTCCCGCTCGTCTGTGCTCTCTGGCCCTGAAATTCCTTTCACAGAAACCAGGGCACAATGAAAAAGGAGAGTAAGTGACATATTTCTGCATTCAGGAAAGAAGTGCGTATGCTTCCCTAACTGGTTATAAGATTCTTGGATATAGAAGGAAACCTGTGTAACAAGAAAGGCTGTTGCGATGTGAGATGGTGAAAGTCGCTGTACCTTGGCTCTCTGGAAGGCCCTTTTAACTGTGAGGTGCGGTGATCATCCCAAATGCATGGAAATTAACACTAATTAACACTGCTGCTGATTTCAGAACCATGCATTTACAGCATTTGAAAAATAACTTACACATAACTTTGCTTCTGGTTTAGCTCTTTTGCATCACTTTGTGTGAACACTCCTAGGAATTTTTCGCCACATGAAAGCTAGTGAGCAGCTGCTATTCATGCAAATATACATATTCACAGGCAAGATGCTTCAGACAATGCTTTAAAATAAAATCCTGCATTTCCTGAATATATTCTCTCTCATTCCATTAAGTTTAGACCCAGCAGCTTTTTATTTTCTTTTCTTTTTTTGTCAGTGCTTTGTCCCCAGGGAATATTAAGGTGCCTTCTCTCACGAAACAGAGGAGGAGATCAATGCAGCGTCTTCATTTGTTGTCTTTGCATTTGTGGCTGTAGCAAACCTAAAAGTGTCTTGGCACAGCCTCAAAGCTTGTTTTCTACTCAAAGAAAAATTGCACAAGACAAAAAAATGCCTTTGAGGTTTAATTATCCTCCTCTGTTACTTCTCACTAGAAAGAGGTGTACTATAGCTGTGAGCTCTTACATGGCCAAGGTACTTGTTGCTTTTTTGTTGCCAATAGTAAATAGGTCTTTAAAAATGAATTGTTTCTGCTTCTTTCTTTTGCTTGTACTCTCAAGATTTTCTCCTTGTGCATGGACTTGGAAACTTGGTGATGAAGCCTGGGAAAAAATTATTCTGATACTCACTACCTCTGTTTGTCAGTTGATGTGTTCATGTCCGATGCCTGATTTTTCTCTTACAGGGATGGAAGCTCAATTAGGGAATGGTTTTCTGGTGTTCTCCGTTAATCTGCTTCTTACACTGGGCATCAAATTCTTCTTTCATGCTTGGCTGCCTTATTTCCTCTTAACATTCTGTTAAAATAAGAAGAAGAAAAAAAAAAAACCACTAAACTTTTCTTGAATTTTAAAGTGGCAGCCTTTCGCCTGCCAGAAATAAGCATATTAGAAGAAAGCTTCCCTCCTCTCATTTCCTGTGGAGTTGCCTGAGTCACCTTAGGAATAAAACTGTGAGAGACAGTTTAGAACAAGCTACGTCCTCATTCTGTGATACTGTTGAGTGACTGGTACTTTCTGAGGCCTCTCCATCTGGTACTTTAAAAAATTTTACCGAATGTACCTTATTTAACAACCCAGTTCCCACAGGGTAGCATTTGCTTTTCACCTGAAAAATGAAATATGAAAATCTACCCTGTCACAATATGAGGGGCTCACATAGCATCTTCCACTCCATTTGCTACTCCAGCTAACTGGAATCTTTCCAGTATTTATGCACAATAACAGGCTCTTGAAATTGCTACATATACAATTTTATTTCTGGCCACATTACACAAGGCCAGGACAGATGCCTCATTAATGGCCTGAAAAGGGAGTGTAGATATTTGACCACTTTTCCAGCTGTTAACATAGCTTCTAATACGGAGGTGCAGACTGTTGGACAGCACGTGAATTGAGAAATTGCGAAGGGACCGACCTCACAACCAGGACTTACCAAACAGAATTAGCACATTTCTTCAAAATAAATTCTGTGCAGCTTTACAAGGCATAAATCTTGATATACGTTCTCCCACAGGTTTACTGCAAGAGTAGCTGACTATATCCGATGTGGTCTTTCTAGAAGTGTCTTTCCCTTACTATACATTAGCGCTGGCAGCCTTAGGAAATACAGTCCCAGGCAACAGAAGTCAACAGAAGTAACTTTCTGCCACAATTTTCACACAGTTAGTTTTAATGATAGACTTCATTCTCTCCAAATGTCTTAAGACATGCAAAGCAATCAAAGAAGAGATGTTAATTAACTTTGTACAGTCATTGTTTTTGCTCTACACCTGATTTTCTTCACCTGTAAAGTGATATGTAGAGAAAATAAGATATTTAAGGTCCTCAACCCACCAGAATGATGACGAAAGTCTTCAGCAAGTGACATCTCAGGCAGATTATAGCAGGGAAATTAGGGTCTGGGTTTCAAAGCCTTTTCTTACCTTTTTTTTTTTTTTTCTTTTTGGCCAAGAGCTAGTGGGATCCTCTCCAACTGCTTTTGACCTAATTTTTTTTTTCCTACTTGTGGGATAATTCTGCTCTTTCCTTGATGACTTCCAGCCTCTCCCACCAGAAGTGGCTGAATTATAGACGCTTGGAGGGAGAAATGAAATGAAAATATCTAGTACCATAAGAAACAGACAGCAGCATGAATAAAGGAATTTTATCCCAGTGTTTATTAGCGTACAACACAGTATTAATTAGCGACAACAATTTATCGAAGTGGAATATAATAAGGAAAGTTATTGGTTTGTTTTTGTCCATGGTTCTGAGGCTGTTTGAGTAGAATTACCTCCTGTCATTTCCTTAACCATATGGTTTGCTTTTGTTGATTTTACAGTACTCTTCTCAGAGAGAAACAAATCTCTTCCAACAACACTTGATATTTTAGCGTTTCAGAGACAATATGGGTTTCTTTTTCTGGAGGAGAAGGGATAAACTGTAGCAATTTCTAAGGTTTAATATGATATTCTACTTAGTGATTATTTTCTCTATTTATATAGTGTCTGGACACAAACTCCATTTGCAGCTCAGGTACATGTATATTCAGTTGTATTGTTTCCATCTTGCCTCAGGAGAATGATGTTTGACAGTGAGTGTCAATTTGCATAAATGTGTTGTCTGTCTCTTTTCTTCTTGAAGAACAAAGCAAGATACTGTTGGGTTTTGGGTTTTTTTGTTTTGTTTTGTTTTTTTTAAAGTCAAGCATAAAGGTGTAATACTTGTTTGGGACATTAATTTCAATGAAGGATGGGAGCCCAGTGGAATTAATTATGAAGCAAAGGAGAAGCATCCCATAAATAACATATTTTCTTTATACGCTTTCACACATTTTCTTCGGTAAAGAACAATGATTTCAGAAGTCTTGCCTGGAAAGTGGGCTATAGTGACAGAAAAGAGTAGTTTTTTTATATTTGCTGAGGAAGATCATGCACTTGAACCATATGCCAACTACATCAATGGAAATACTTTTAATTTGTGGCTTCTTCTGTCAGTGTCGTATAGAAAATGTGGAATGGTAGCATGAGATTGAAGAAGAAAGATTAAAGGAGACTAAAAAAAATAGACTAGTTAAAAGATAAGCTACGTACAAACACTTTGTCCACCAACGTAGGTGAAGAATTATCTGCTGTAGTTTAGTGAGGTTTGTCTAGCAGTAACAGAGATTTAGGATAAAGATCTAGCCTGTACATCAAGAAACCTTCCCAACCACAGGAATTTTTTGGTTGTGCAAAACTTTGTTTTTATCTTTGTGGTCTTTTAAAATAAGATAGCAATAGAAACTGTAACTTTTGGAAGAATTCCTTCCTATGTTTTGGAAAAGTGATATGTCCATCAATGACATTTTTTATGTTTAGTTTTTAGGTTGCTTCTAAGCACTCGCTAATTTTTGAGGGTGCTGCTAACGAGGGTACTGGGCTGGGGGGTCTGACTGTAATGGGTCTGTAGCTATTTCACTCAGATGCACTGTGTTCAAAGATTTTTCTGTGTGCTGATACGGCTAATGACTTCAGTACAAGATCACACTGTGACAGTACGATTACACACTTTTACTGGCTTTGCAGTAGCTAGGAAGAAAGGAAGGGTTTGTGCTTAGGCAGCACAGGTTAAGACGTAAAAGGCCCAGTGGAAGACTTGTCAATGCCAGGGACCAGATGAACAGTCGAGGTTGCTTGTCAAATTCTGTCGACTACCAGGTGCAATATGGATATAGTCTTTCCTGTGATGGGGAGGAATCTGGTCAAACAGAATTCCTTATATGATACCTTCTGTCGAAAGCACTTGTAACTTTTCTTTCCTTTAGGCGTAGGGAGGAGATTGTTCTCTTGACTGCTAGCAATGACCATTTCTCTTCAGTCTCTGTTGATAATGGCTTTCTCCTAGTGTCGCCAACAAAGGCTAAATTTGTTTATCCAGTTCGCAGGTGGGGAATAAGCAAGCAGCGCTGGGCGCGAGGGGAGCATCTGCTCTACCTACAAGAGCGCCTTTCCGCAAAACCTGTTCCTCGATTTATTCCCCGAAATGGTGCATATTCACTAAGTTTCGCAATACAGTCATTCGTATTCATTTCCTAGCCCCGCCTCGCCTCTCTTCGTATTATAACGAGCTTCCGCGCCTGCGCAGTGCTCTCTGGTGGTGGTCCGGTGGTCGACGGGCGGGGTTGAACTTTTCACCTTGTCTCCTTGTGTATTCTCCCTGCTCTCTTGGCTGCAGTCCAGAGGGCCAGGCTGATTCGCAGGTTTAGGCGCCCGAGGAGTTCCCTGTATCTCCGCAGCCTTGCAGGTGTTGTATTCTCTCCTCTCGGTTTGGTTAGCAGTTCCTCCCCTATCATCCCAGTTTTGATCCTCTCATCCTGTCTTCCCAAGCACGGCAATCTTAGTCATACATTGCTTGAACAGCCATTCCCAATCAGTCACTCTTTTAACTTCAAACCCCCCCGTCTCACAAGCTAAGGGGTAAGTGATGAGCTGAACGCAGGACGTAAGTACCTATATGAGACCTACTTCTGACAGAACTGGTTCAGTCTAACCAGTACAGGAATAAAGAACCTAAGGCTTCAGGCTTTTCGTCTTTGGTGGTACGATGTTAAAGTTTTAACTAGGGAAGCAACCAAGCAGGTGTCAGGGGCTGGACCCCTCCCCATCCTCTCCGGGATTATGTTGTTTATCCATGTTTATGTCTCAAACAATGGGCAGAGCATTTTCTAAGGAAGAGGCTCCGCCAGGAGCTTTTGGGCAGAGCACTCGGGCAGAACGCTTCTCGAGAAGAGGCGCCACCATGTCTACAAGCAGCTCGGGCAGAGCACGTTGGAAGAAAAGGCCTTTTGTGAACAGACATTAGCGAGTCGTTAATGCTTTGAGTTGGGGCACCAGTTGAGGTGGGGCACGGGTGCTGGGGGCTGGAGTGGTCTCCCCGGTGGAGAACCAGCTGACCCCTCTCCTCCACAAAGCGAAGGTGACCTGGATGCTGGGCACCCCCGAGGAGTGGTGCTAGACCGGACCGGACCGTATAAAAGATGAAGCCCGAACTGTACTCCCCGCCGACCCGTCACCACCCCACGCAAGGAGTTTCTGCCTGAAACGAAGACTTCTGCCTGAAGAGAAGACACGTGCTGGAACGAGAGGTTGGTGATGTTCTCCGTGTCTCTGTTTGTGTGTCTCTATCCCTCTATCTCTGTCTTTCTGCCCCCCTTTCGGCTTTTACTCTGATTTTTACCTCCTAATAATGATTGAGCGTTTTTTGGTGCTTGCTTAATGGATAAGTGATGCCTGGTGGTAATTAATAAGTGTGGTTTGGTGCTTGACTCGGAGAAGTTGACTCGTGATTTTTTTTGCAGTTGCTGAGGTCAATAAAATTGTGTTCTGTTGTTCCTGGAGTCATTGTCTGACTCCACCTGGCCGGTGCTCCTTTTCGGGGAATCACAGAAAACTTCTCTCGCCCGCCCACTGGAGTGGGGTGAGACAGCAGGAAATACTTCTCATTTTTTCTTTAGATTAAACTGAATAATATCCTAGAAAGACTCATTATCACACAGCCAGAGGATATGGGAATGATGTAGCAAATGGTTTCTAAAACTCTCTTGTCTGTGTTATACAGTTTGATTAAAGGAATATAACGGATATTTTTTATCTGGTCACTGAATCTTAATTCCAGGTTAAAGAATCAGCTGTTTCAAGCCCTGTTTCATGTGTTATCAGCAAAAGAGGGTTCCGTTTTGCTCTTGCTTTGCTGAAGGGGGAAGGGATGGTAGAAGAAAGAACCAAGTGATTATACAGAATTTGCAGCACAGTTAGTTGTAGTGTCTGTGTATGTGTGCGTGACTGTGCGCGTCTTCTGACTTCTAAATTCAGCTGAACTGTACGTAGAATCATTGGGGAAATAGAGCTTCATAATGTTACTTTCATGGACCGGGTTT
This sequence comes from Pterocles gutturalis, assembly GCF_000699245.1. Classification (NCBI taxonomy): domain Eukaryota; kingdom Metazoa; phylum Chordata; class Aves; order Pterocliformes; family Pteroclidae; genus Pterocles; species Pterocles gutturalis. The sequence goes on along the minus strand of NW_010105545.1, from coordinate 22,840 downwards.
TATAGCTGGGCTTGCACTTTAAAGTGCATAGAGTGCATACAGGATGCTGAAAAAGCATTAACTTTTGCAAAAACTTCCTAGCCCATATTAAACCTAATTTAAACAATTTTGGCTTTATCGTCATCATTTTAAGCTGATATAATTAAGTATTTTTCAAAGGCAAATACATGCAGATGTCTCTGCATAGTATTAAATATTTAAAATGCACATCATTGCTGCAAATTTTGGGATGGAAAATAATTTTACCAAAGCAGATCAAATGAGCACATCACATCTCCTTTGTAGTAAGTGTACCCTGCTCTTTGAATTATTCACCACTATATAGCTATATGCACATAAAATATACATGCAGTGACTGTATCAAACTGAGCCTGGGTGAGTCTGTTGAAAGCATGCCTGGAATATGTTCTGTAATATCCCAAATCTCAGATCAAGCATAAAGCATGCTTAACTCTGTGTACTCCGTCCTAAGGATTTTCCTGAAAATGTCGGAGTGCTCCAAGCTGTGGGGAGAGGTACAATGACACGGTGTATGTGACTGTCTCCTACGAAGAACTCAATTGCCCTAGTATGAAGGGAGCAAAGGAATATTGTGTGCTGCTCCCCTTAGCCTGTCAAAATTTTGTTCTGTAAACATTGAAACAAAAACACAAGTTGAGCTGGACTTGTAAACCGCCAATAACTGCTAGCAGGCACCTAATGTTAGTCACTGAGACAAGCCAATTGGTTTAAGAAAATTCCATGTATTGCATTTTTACCTTATTTTACCTCTTCTTTCACTTGTCCTGTGTTTGGAGTTAGCACTGTGAGCGCTCTCATGCCCTTTCCTCCCTCTTGCCTTCATTACTGCATCTCCCTTTTGTCTTCAAAATCCCAGCTCTCCAGACTGCCGTATTACAGAATGCTATCGCGAGCTTCATTCAGGATCTTTTCTGCTCTAGTGCAAGAAGCATGTTCAGGCCATTAATTTCTATGAGAATGTACTTAGAAAGCTGGAAGGAATGCAAACAAGAGAGGCCACATCCAAAGAATCCAGTGTGGGTGTCAGATAGGGGAGGTCAGTGTGCTGTGGAAACCTGTCTCGTGATCCCGGATTTGTATTTTTGCAACTCTCTAAGCATAGCACGGAGTCTTTAGGTGAGCCATTACTTGTTCTGCCTCAAATGTCCTGGATAAACATATGCAGATATCTAATCTTTCTGGTGTGGAATCGTGTCTTTCAAATAGGGGCGATAATATTTCTTTATCTTGTAATGAAATTGCCAGGTTCATTACCATCTCTGAGGTGGTTGTGTGCTTCATTACTAGCAGCTGTCTAAGCAGGGTGGGAACAATTCCGTTTCTTTGCAGATTGTTTCTTTTTAACATGTTTCATCTGCTTATTTTAACACTCCATCTATACCATTTAAGTGTGTCTGAAATGCAGCTTACATGAAATGAATCGTACTAAACAGTGGTGGTGACAGTACTTTTCTGCTCTCATTCAGAAGCAGTTAGGATAAACTTGTAGCATGAAGGTATGAGTACCAGGCACTGCAGAAGGAAGTCTGTTATTCTCGAGGAGGAAGTAACACAATGCCTTCTGAAACCACGAGGTTTGCTCATGTTTTAGATTACTCTCCCGATCAATTCTGATATTGTTTGAAGCCTGAGGTTTGTCAGCCAGTGTACACTACTCAGTGTACACTGGAAAAGTAATGCTGAATTGCTATGGGAGTTCATGGGGTCTGAGGAGATAATATCTTCTTGTTTGTATCAATAACCCTACTAAAGATGACCTTTCTGTGCCTTAGTTTCAACACTGTAGAAAGAGCAACAATGGGAATGATTTTACAAATTATTTTGAACAGTACTAAGCAGAACTAGGAGGTCTTACTATTATCGCGGCCTACTATGATAAGTAGAAAGAAAGCTGCTTTTACTTTGACACTCTATCTTCTTGATAAGAGCTCTACCTTGCACATAGAGAGTAATTAGCTGGTGTGTTTTCAACAGTCTTATGCAGCTACAGCTTAAGCAGACAGCGTTGTCAGGATCTAGCTCTGTGTTGACTTGTTGAAACAAGTGACAGCCTTTCCCAACGCATGGGATACATTTCTTCTTGGCTTTGCCTAGCAAATCTAATATCTGAAAGAAAGATGGATAAACACTCCCGGCTTGCATAATCTCCTGTAAATATGCTTCAAATTGAGCAGATGTCAAATTGTCATGCTTGTAATGCCATGCAGTTACGAAACTTTACGGCATGCGTGACAGGCTGCTCCAGCAGCAGAGCTAATGGCATTAGTAACACAGTAGTCAAACAGCCCTAAGGTGGAAATAACAAATTTGCTAACAGGGATATGTGAGAGGCCAATCATTTTAAATCAATCCCATCTCGCATGATACGATAGAGCTCTTTTAATCTCCTGCTTTTCTAGGGCTTACCAGGAAAAGGGGGCATCATAAGAAGCAAAGCTGGTCTTTAGGCATTTTCTTAAGAGAGAAAGTCTTACTCCCCCCAGTCCTGCAAGATAACAGGAAGATGCTGACCTTAGTAGTTGTGTAAAGGAGTTTGGTAAAACCACAGGTACTCAGTCTGAGTAATTCTAAACGAATTCTAACAGGACACTTGAGACCACAAATAGGACTACAATGGTCTGTCAGATGCAGATAGAGAGGCAAAAGTATCGTCTGTGCCATCACTGAAACTGGTTAGCGACAGGTAATGGGAACATGTTAATGGTGAAATGTGCTTTTTGTACTTAATTGTTGTTGGTTTTTTGTTCTGCATCAGTTTTGCAGTCAGCTGGGAATGATGGCATCAGGCTGCAGGAATACCAAAAGCAAGCAGGAAAAGTCCAAACCATCTAAATGCAGCCTATCAAATCTGACTCGGCAGGTTTAAAACTAGCAGTATTTGTGTCCCTGCTAACCACAACACTCATCACAGTAGTAGCGGGATGCCTTGCTGATGTCCCTGCTATGGATAAATCAGCCTGAGTTAAACCTTCTGACACATCCTCAGTTGACAGCGTGACAATTGGTGGGAGGCAGTGCTGTGACTTGACAGCTGGGAGACCTGCCACTGCAAGGCGAATTGAATAGAGCTAGTTTGGAAAGTTTTGTCTTACTGGTTGCTTTATCAAAGAGAAGGACAATGAGGTTTATGCTTTGGTGTCTTCTCAGTCCAAGCCCTTTCTTTTAGTATGAATCTGCAGGGAATTTAAAACCTTTCCCGGAGACTTCCTACAAGCATGTGGGTAATGAGGAATAAAACCTCTCTCTGAGAAGGTGTACTGGCAGTTTGATTCTCTTCAGTCCACGGCTGGATTCTCTCTATCTGCTATGAGAGGTGTCAGACAGTTGAGCATCAGAAAGATCTCCTGCTGGCCATACTCCCCATCGGCAAGTACCACATGTCACCTTTTTTCCCTAATGCAAAGAGACAATGTCGTGAGCAGTGTCAGTGAAGATTCACAGCCCACTGAGAACCCTTTTTCTCTTTCCTAGTAGTTAATGTAAGCAATAAAGTACACAAGCTCATGGAGCTGGCTACATAACTCTTTGTCAGCTGTGCCACTTGGATTCAATATATCCCATACCAGGTGACAGGAGTGTCTGCTATTGTGTGGTGAATGTTCCAAAAAACCAAGCGTAGCTCTCCCCTCCTCCCTTACCCCAGCTCAGCAAACGGTATCAAATCTTTGCACACTAGCGTTTGCAGATCCGTTCATCTGTTTGTCTTGCTTCGTAATTTCAGTTTTGCCAGCTAGTTCTACTTCTTTTGGTTTCATGCATACTTTCTATTTTTTCTTTCTTTCACTTTTCCGCTCTCCAGATACAGAAGAGGCAAAGGGCTGTCACGGCACATGTGATTCTCTACGGCGTTACTGCCTTAGGTCAAAAGCAAAGCCACTGTAACTGTGAGGAAAGGGGTATTCCCCTCCTTTCCGTAATGGCAAAGTGGAAGTTCCAAAGAGATTTGTCACCTTCAGGAAAAAAAAAAGAAAATACTTGTGATGAGTAGTTATAGAACTTCTGATTTAACTTATTTCAGTATTTTTCAATATTTGTCAGCTAACTATTGCTAACATAAATTCTTAATCTTCATGTAGATTGCAGGGTCACACATGTGAGATTAGTGGGGATGTGAGAAAAGTCATTCAGTCATCCACTACTGAAAGCTGGGACAAACTGGCAAGTGTCTGTGTATTCTGCTTCCTTTTTGCTGAAGTGGAGTGTGGTACTGCCTATCATAAGTCTGAAAATTCACTGAAAATTAGGACAGAGCCTCTTTACTTGTGGGGAGTTGTGAAAGAGGAGAATTATGCTGGAAAAATGTTGCAGTTCAGCCCCTGGCTGGCAGCAAAACACCACAACAAATGCTTTCTCACGCTTCACCCTCCCCACTCCTGGGGGTGGGGGAGAAAATTAAATGTGTAAAGAGGAAAGAGACTTGTGGGTTGAGATAAGAGCAATTTAATAACTGCACTACAATAATATTGGAAAGAATAACAATGATAATTATAATAATATATACACATATACAAATGAATGATACACAGTGACACTGCTCACCATCCTGAAACCAGGACAAGAAAAAATAGTTATGATGTGGCAGGTGTTAGCATTGCCACAAATAAACTAGCTTTGAGAAAGTTCATTTCTGTCCTAGTTGTTACTGGAGAGATTTGAGTAGCTACTACTTAGGTGATCAGAGCTTTATCACAATATTGTGCAGGCTGACAGATGACTTTGTGCAAGGAAATTTTTCTGCTTCCTTGGTGACATTTCAGGTGACATTTATTAAAAAAGTAATAATACAATGCATTTATACAGGAAATACCATCTGTGGGAAATTATTCATGGAGCTGCACAGCAGAATCTGTGACCCATTCCAACGGAATCCAGTTTACTATATTGTCCAGAGGTTAGGCATCCTTGTTTTTCATATCTTTTCATAGAGGGGAAGAAGCAGTTGTGTGGTGTTGACCATAGACAAGGTGTTGACCATAGACAAGGAGACTGAAGGAGAAAGTATACTATGACATCTGGACAGATGTCATCTTAATACAAGGGGCTGATGTAACTGGTCGCAGCAGTCGTCTGGAAAATACACCTATTTTGGATTTTTGTTAACAATCTGGGCTTGAGCAATTCATCAAGAATATGATGCTTCAAGGCTATATTATCTACATCCAGAAGACTCATGAGAATATTCGGTAAGGCAAATCTATTCTCTCACTTTTTAAACTGTACCAAACTAACAACCACTTGTAAAATATTTTCGTCCTGTAATATCTCCTCTTCAATTTTTCTCTATGTATACAGGCCCTTTGCATCTCATTACTTTGCCTTGGGACAAGACTGACATTTTCAGCAAGGACTGAAATGTGGAGATTTTTTTGGACATAGATTTCATGATTTCAAACAACCCCAGAACAACTAGAAGAGGTTTGAATTAGAAAAATTAATGTGCTGTATACTTAGCTAATTATGTCAAATTTTGTCAATTTTGAAACTTTTCAAAAATAAAAAGCTGTGAGCTACTGCCTTATTTTTCCTTCCCCATTTAGCACTTGAAGGATAGGAAATGACAGTTCTACTTTTGCTTTCGTTTTATTGGTTTTCTTCTTGTACTCATAATTAATATGTCTGTACTGCAGGAGTGTGAAATTACATGCTCATTATAGAATTAATTAACATCAGATTAAGTCAATTGATTCCTCGCCCTTCCCCCCTGCCTCATCCCTGCTGTGATAACACTTTTTGGAGTCCTTTGACCCTAAGGCATCATTACCTTCTCTTACTTCCTTCTGGAACTTCTCCCTCATCCTAAAAGAAGAAATGCAATTGTACTTTTTTGTTTTCTGTTCCATTTAATCTACTCAGTGTTTCACTGGTCTTACTTAAGACCTAGAAAATTGCATGAGTCAACCTGAAAGCCAAGTTTTTCCATGATGCTTTTTTTTTTTTTAGTTTTTTGTCACAGTCTTCCCAGGTGTTGTCTCAGCTCTCTGGCCCTACTGACAGGGACACCTATGTGTACTATAAGTAAATCATGTAACGCAATAAAGAGCTTCTCCAGTGACTCATGGACTGCTCCCCTCAACCTCTCTGTAATTCCTGGGTGAAAATTCAAGAGCCTATGTCAGATAGGTGACTATAGCCATCTCATTGAAAGTTGAACACTTGGACTACTCGCTGTAGGGAGATAGCAGTCCTGTTTTCATTTTTTTACTCCAAGCACAAAGAGAATCTACATAACAAGAGAAACAATTAATATTGTAGTAAATGTTTATGGTTTAAAAGACAACAAAATAAGAAAAAAGGGAAAAGAATATTAACATTCCCTACAGAAATGTAAATTGAAGCGCTGGAGTTCTTACTTGACTTCAAGACTGAGAAGAGCAAAGACTAAAACCAGAATATGTAAGTAATGCATCCACTTTTACAGTGTGAAGCTGAAAAATCAAATGAGTAAGCACTTCCCATGATGTGATGCTGTAGGCAGAAAAGGCAAGGCCAAAGTCTTAAAATTGGTGTGCTTTGCATTGGCAGGCATGTTCCATAGGGAAATGAAATCAGTGAGCTGTGGCTGCTCTCTGCCTTCTGGAACTGGAGCTGTTTAGGACACGTGTGGGTGTACTTTCCCAAGCAGTATGATGTTTCCAGTACGACAATATCATAAGGAAAGATACTGAGAATAAAAATAAAAAGCTTAGAATTCTTAGAGTATGAAATTACATCCCCAGTACAATTGCCTGAAGTTCTTAGCAAATAAACCACTTTTTTTTTTTCTTTAAATAGAGTTCCTTGCTGTTTAAAAAGTTGAAAACCAGCTTAAAAATATCTAATGAAATGGATGTCACCTGCTGCAACATTAGCAAGCACTTCCCAGCTGTGATTGTTCTGGAGGTGTTGATGTGGGGAAAGCATCTGTATTCTCGAATTAGAATATTTGTTCAGTATCCACCTTGTAGTTTGCTCGAACATTTTGTTGAGGGTGCATTTCTTCTGCTTTTTGTCTTTGCCTTCTTTCTGCTGATCTTTATATCCTTTTTAATAAGGAAGTTACTCTCCTCTGCATTTGCCAAGGGAGTCATGCAGGTTCATTCTATCGTCTTGAAGTCTCTTTTCTGTTAGAACAGCAGATAGCCACCTACTAATTAAAGTAAATGGCACACATTAATGTCTCCATGGTGCTTTGTTTCTTTCTGATTGGTGTTGCTGGTGCAGCTATTTTTCCCTTTTGATAAGGAAGATATTTGTGCCTTTCATTTACTTGTGTAGCATGGAGTGTTTACCCTGTTCTATGGGATGTCACTGGACTGGGGTGAGATCGGTGATGTTTGAGCTGCTGTCTCAGTTCTGACACTGGTTTCCTATGCGACCCGTGCAAGTCAGTGACAAGTAATTGCTCCTTGAGTTGATAGTTGTGGCTATTCATTACTGCTAAAAAAACTACTGAGATGGAATTTTAAGATGTTTACATATTTTAGTATGAGTGATACTCAAATCACTGGGATAACTGAACATCCTAATTTCAGCTTGTTCAGCTACCTTATAAAATAAGCACTCTTAGAAACAACGTTTTGGTGCTGCTTTCCAGCTGCTGAGTTGTAAGAATAGCCCTCCTTATTAAAATGGTTTTCTCAGTGAGGTTGCTAAGGTGAGGAGCTACTTTGGAAAAGCGACTTTCATCTTCATAATTTTCATTCTTCCTACAGTGCTGTTCAGAGGCAAACATGATGGAAGGTGCAATGAGTTCAAGAGGCTTTTCGTGGCAACTGTTACTCAGAGTTGGCAAGGTAGATGTATTATTAGTCTACCAGTAAGTACTACAGACCTATTAGTAAGTAAGTTTATTTCAAAGGTAACTTTAGTATTTGTTCCAGGACATTAAAGAACTGTGATGAATCTGACATATTTGGGAAAAATAACTTAAGCCTACCATTCTAAAACTTATTCTGGATGACCACAGGGGTTTCTTACTGACGTGACCACAACTAGAATACAGGGTTTTCTCATTTCTAACTAGTCTTCCCTGTCCTCGCTTTACAGACAGGCAACTGAAGTTTGGTGAACAAGAGTTTCCAGATAGATTGCCTAATACTTCCCTGCCTCAGTGTCCCACATCAGTATTAAAAACTTGTCACTACCACTTATTAGTCTTCCTGTAATTAGGTGTGATACAAAAGTGATTAAGTTTTTAATTGCCACAGGATAAGCTTGGAAATGCTGACACTGATTTTCTATTGCTGACTGTTGTGTTTCAGAAAGGGAGGAAAATCTGGAGACTCTCAAGATTCCCGAATAACAGACTTTCTTAACTGATACCAGTTCTATCAGCTCCTGATTACACCTGTTTCTCTTCAGCATACTTGCCTTTTTTTCCCCTTTGTTAGATCACTACCTTACTGTAGGGAATCTTTTCCAATATTATTATCAGGTCAGGAGACACCTGACTGCAAACAAACCTGGCTAGATTCCAGAACTGAAAGAAAGAACTCAGTGGCAGCAACTCTGGTCACAGTGTAGAATGAAAGGAAAATAGAACACTGCCAAGGCGTGAAAGTCTAACAAGTCTTCTAAACTTACATATTGAGATTTATATTCTCTTTTGATGTGGATACAAATGTGTCTGACATGCTGTTCCTTGTTCAGGTGACCTTGATGAATGGAGCTAATTGTTCTACTGCTCTTATCTGCTGCAGGTTGCCTAATAAGTCTTCATAAAATGCTTGTGCCGGTACCCTTTTAGTCTTTGAAAGGATGCTGTAAAGTGAGACTATTAGCCTCACCCTTTGAGGTGCCACGCTGAAGACTGATGACTAACTGTACAGTATTAGGTGAAAACAACATTAGAGCTGCTATCAGGAATGGCATCAACAATTGGGGAGCTTTCATTTTTTATACTTTAAAAGTAATCAGGCTCTTGGGGCTAAGAGGGAGGTAACAAAGCTTTTCTCCTTTCTTCTTTTTCTTCTATCGGTATTCCTAGCTGATTTTGCAAGGCCTGGAAGGTTGAAGGGGGAAGGAAAGGAAAATAACTTAAACAGACTGAGGACTAAAGGTAGGATTTGGATTTTGTTTGTATTTTATGATGCTAAGGCTCAGCTGAGAGTTTGGTTTTGATTTAGACCTTTGGACACAGTCAGAAAGGTCTCTGAATTAAGGTGTACTAAGGAGATAAGTACTAGCTCAGTCCTGGAAAAGTTAAGAATAGTTCTCAAGTGGGTGCTGGTGCAGAAAATTAAAGAATAGTATTTTGGAAGAATTTAGCTCTGTTCTTTAGAAATTCGGTGATGCCTTATCTTCATTAAAAAAGGCCCTTTTATTCAGGGGTTACAAGGCAGGTATGAATCAAGTCAACAGAAGACTGCAGAGGCAAATTAATACTACTATGCTGGCCAATAGATTAGGAAATTAAAATACGCACAATAGTTAAATAGATTCTCCAAGGTCTTTGGTCTATGAGGAATTCAGGGGACTTGCATGTAGTTAATTAATTAGGGACTAGGAAACTAGGGACTCCCCAGCTTCTATCAGTATATTTCAACAACAAGCCAGGGCTTCCAAGTGCCCTAAAATTTTTCCAGGAACAAGTAAAGGACCTCATTTGACAGGTATGTGAAGACCACTCAAATCTGTCAATATTGCCTCACAAGATTTAATGATAAGAGCAGTAATTAGCTCAGTCTTTTTTTCCTCAAGTTGCTTTTTATTACAGCCAAGTTGATCTCCAGCCATGAAAAGGACTGTTTTAAATACTAAAATACTAAATCCTGAAAATACGAAAACTGTTGTAAGAAAAATTAGCTTGATTTTTAAATAGATATTTGGTATGCACCCATGACTTCTGGGCATTAGCCTCTGGATGTACAGAGCTGAACAGTGAGTCAGCAGCTCTAAATAATACAAGTGTTGACTCTTCAAGGTCATCATGAAGGTATTTTCAATGGCACTACTCCCCAGTGTAAGATTTTGACAAATAAGAGGCTTAGAGCTTATCTTTGCTGTTAATATAGATATATTATTTTTTTTTTGTCCTTTCTAGGGACTGACCTTGGTGATTTTACTTTCTGGGAAAACTGAAGTGTATTGTCTTTACTGTGTTTTTACCTCACATATGACAGTTCCAGAGGTTGTTAAAAAAACCAAACAAACTACTTTTTAAAGGAAAAAAGCCTTGTATTTGTTACAGAAAATCTTCGGGAATGGCTCATTAACTTCTGAAGGGGCTTACCTTACTGGCTTTGTAGGAGTCATGTGTGGACAGATTTTGGCTTCAGATACTGGAATCTCAGAAACTTTCAGATAAAGAAACATAAGAGTTAGCCTGCAGGTATATTTGACAGGGTGTCTTTTTCTAGATTGGAGCATCTGAAATAGTATTTGGACCTGTTGGAGCGAGTCCAGAGGAGGCCATGAAGATCAGAGGCTGGAGCACCCCCCGTGAGCGGACAGGCTGAGAGAGTTGGGGGTGTGCAGCCTGGAGAAGAGAAGGCTCTGGGGGGACCTTCCAGCACCTTCCAGTGCTGAAAGGGGGCTACAGGAGAGATGGGGAGGGGTCTTGATCAGGGAGTGTACTGACAGGACAAGGGGTAACAGTTATAAACTGGAAGAGGGCAGATTTAGATGAAGTATTAGGAAGAAACTTTTCCCTGTGCGGGTGATGAGGCGCTGGCCCAGGTTGCCCAGAGAAGCTGTGGATGCCCCATCCCTGGAGGGGTTCAAGGCCAGGCTGGATGAGGCTTTGGGCAACCTGGGCTAGTGGGAGGTGTCCCTGCCCACGGCAGGGGGGTTGGAAGTCGGTGATCTTTAAGGTCCTTTCCAACCCAAACCATTCTATGATTCTGTGGTTCTATGATTTCTGTAGCACATTCTTGATTTATAAAGCCTGAGAACACCTCAGGAAGGTAGGAGGATGTTAATCTCCCCACTTTTATACACTTAGAGACTAGCTCATGTTATTGATTAATTTCATGAAAAGATTTTCCTTTTCTTGTTCCTTAATGATGTACTTTTTTTTTGAACTGTCAATCAAAACAAGGTCTTTAGACCACGTTGCAGGACAAATGGTGTATGAATGGATTTTGTAAATTCTGTCATCTATGCAAACATGGCAAAAAAACCCAAAAAACTTGCAAGCGTGGATGGTTTAAACACAGCATGGTTGACAAACTGATAGATCAGCTTTGTAAATGCCTCTCAGTTCCAGCAATCTTCAGTATATTGCTTTTGGAAGTTAAAACACATGAGAACTTCTCTTGCAGTGGAAGTTAACCCCATTTCACTACAGAATGGGACAGGATTTGGGACTATGGTAACTCAAGATGTGCGAATAGGTGCTTTTAGTACTGTTTCACAGCTCTAATTCCAGTGCTGCTGTATGCCAGAGGCTGTTAGAGAAGCCCGAGGGCTGCCATGGTCACAGGAGTGAATATGGATAAACGATGTGTGAAATAGCTGGCAAGTTCTTATTTTAGCTCCATATATACAAAGTTAGCTCCTTCAATGAAATGATCATCTTCGAGATAACTGTAGCTATTCTAGGCACTTAAGCATCTCTTTATATCGCAAGCTTTATTTTATTTTCATCAATGAGAGATTTATGTGGGCATGCAACTGTTTCTACTGGTTTTACAAGAAGCCAACAAAAGTTTAGCACTAGAGTTATTTTGGATTATCTGATCTTAGGTCAGGTTTTCCTTAACAAATGCCATTCCACTCTTTAACAGAATTCAGGCCATGCATATAGCATCTTTCTACCATTAGAAGGACTGCCTTGACAAATCACTGATTTAACATCAGTGTGGCCAACTGACCATGCTAATAGGGTTTATTCATGCCTTGAAGATACTGTGTTCTTTTCTGCATTCTCACTAAAGAGAATCTGAGCACAGCTGCCAGTACAACAGCTTGTGACCTCCCTATTGCAGAGACCCTGATCCAGGATATCGGCATCTTGATAGACTCTAATATGTACCATACAATTTAATGTTACAACAATGAGCACAGACAACTGTCCTCTGTTCTTCCCTCTTCCACAGAGCATAAATTAATAGATCTGGAGTGTTGGCGAATCTATCTATAAAGAAAGTCCTTGACTAGAAATGTCAAGGAGAGAAAAAGCCAGTTTTTTTTTTTTCTTTAATATTTAGTTTTGAGAAATCCTATCATTTCAAAGTAAAAGATTAGCAAGGATATAAGCCATCTGCTAATCAAGTTGATAAGATGCCTAGTGGATATCAGAGATAAACAGCTTTAGTGTATATTTATCTTGTTGAGAAACTGAATTTAATCCTGACTGTCTCCTCTTTCTACATTTATCTTGGAGTTTCTTTGCAGATCAAAAGTTTATTGAAAGCCCTGTAAGGAGGCAGTGTTCCATATCCTGCTGGGAACTTTTTGACATGTCATTTAAACATGTGGACATCCAAAGAGTAGAGCCAGGAACTGAACAAAATCAATGGAATTCAGGCTGAGAGGAGTCAGAGAAGAACAGTGCAGATTCTAATATTTGAAAGAGGAATGACTTTGAGTGCCAGCAACTGGTGGATGGGTTCAGCAAGGCTTTCTCATTGGTGCTCCAGGAAAGGTATTTTGAGTCCTGGAACACTGCTGCTTATGGTGTAACGGACTGTAATTTACATTTTCTTGCTAGGGTGAGAAATGGAATCATCAAGGGACAAAAAAGCTTGTCTTCTTCTGCCCATGCCCAAGGTTTTGAGCAAGCTGAAAACTGCATGACTATGGTTTACGGTTTGTCGTATGACACTGTCATTAGAAGTTGAGGCAGGTTAATTGGAATGGTAAGCCAGCATCTGGGGAACTCTAAAGGCAACAATTAATGTGCCCTCAAGCTGCTCAACATCAGAGAGACAAAACTCTTTGGTAGTTTTTAGTTTATTGTCTTTTCACTCTCCTTTTGATAAAGCAGGGACAGCTACCTCAGGCATCTCAATGTATCGCTGCCTGTTCTAACACAGCTTTTGTCACAGTCATTTGAGCCCCATGAGGGTGTGGAACCATTTCTCATGATGTATTGCAGAGTAGTCATAAAACACCTTGAGGTGGCTCTGAGGCAGGGGCAATGAGACAAGGCTGGCCCATTTTCACCAGCATGCAGGGAGTGGAAGATTCATCAGTTTGAATAGTCTCCCCTTGGACACTACTTTAAAAGGCAAAATATGTAGAAATAAAATCTCTCGGCTCTACCTTTTAGTCTCAGTGGCCCTATGTATTAAGGAAATGAGTGTTTCTTTCCTCATTAATCAAATAGGTAAAACCAAAGTATGCAGATCATGCAGAATTAGGTGATGTGTTTTGGAGGGATCAAGGTTTAGGTTTACCATGGTGACTGACTGATAATGACTCATTTTTCTCACCTTGTTTCTGCTGTAGTAAAACGGCGGCACCATGGTGACATTCACGCCATGCTGACCACGCTATTCAAGCAGGATGGGTCTTGCTTGTTTTCCCAGTGGATGCAATTTTTTTCCAGTCCCTGTCCCTTGAAGGCTTGGTCAGCAGCTGTGCTTTAGATCCAATCTTAGTAGTGAAATTCTTGCAGGACATGCAGAAAAACTCAGAGCTGATGTTGTGCTATAAATATTTATACTTTGGATTTTCTGTCTCATTGCTTTTTCCCTATCTGTTGAAGACCTGTCTTTGCACCATGCCAAGTGCAGCTCTGCTTCTCAGTTTGCAGAGCCTTCGCAGACCCTGGGCCCCACACGGACAGTGCTAACAGTCACCAAATAAGCTGAACACAGTAACTTCTTAAGGAGCTGAGATGCAAAAGCATCCATTGTTCAGTTAAGAATTCCCTCCTATTGGATCTCTATTGGATTCCTGAAAACTTATTTGCTGTTTGCTTTCTCCTTAATTTCTTAATTCAATTGCATGGCCTGAAATTTTCTTCTCTGGGATGAGAAGGCTCTTCCTTACACGCCATTTTCAGCTTTGCGGACCTTACCAGTTTGTTTACTGCTGGTAGCAGCAGCCAGCTTCACTTCTGTTCGTCCCAGTTAAGATACACAATGCTTTGTCACTTGTTTCACTGCTCTCTACAATGGATTTGTCTTCTGATTCTAGTGCTTCTCATTTTTGCTCTTAAGCTTGCTTTAATCTTACGTTTTTTCTTAAAAACAAACAAAAAAAAAACCCCCCCAAAAAAAACAACCAGCAAATCATAGAATCATTTAGGAAAAGACCTTTAAGATCACTGGGTCCAACCATAAACTTAACACTGCCCAGTCCAGCACTAACCCATGTCCCGAAGCACCACATCTACACATCTTTTAAATATCTCCTGGGATGGTGACTCAACCACTGCCCTGGGCAGCCTGTTCCAATGCTCGACAACCCTTTCAGTGAAGGAATTTTTCCTAATATCCAGCCTAAACCTTCCCTGGAGCAACTTGAGCATGTTTCTTCTTCTCCTATCACTTGTTACCTGTGAAAGGAGACTGACCCCCACCTTGCTACAGCCTCCTTTCAGGCACTTGTAGAGAGAGATAAGGTCCCTCACGAGCCTCCTCTTCTCCAGGCAAGACAACCCAAATTTCCTCAGCCACTCCTCATAGGACTTGTTCTCTAGACCCTTCACCAGCTCTGTTGCTCTTCATTGTCTGTCTTGTAGTGAGGGGCCCAAAACTGAACACACTGTTCGAGGTGTGGCCTCACCAGTGCTGAATACAGGGGGCTGCTCACTTCCCCAGTCCTGCTGGCCACACCATTTCTTGTACAAGCCAGGATGCGTGTGTTTGAGGTTCTGTGAATTCCATTTATTGGATGTATGATTGTTTTTCCTTGTACAGATGACACTGTGGCAGAAAATAAAATGAGAATATTTATCACTTGTTCCTTCTGAATTACTAAATGATATGTACACTTAAATGAGCTGTTAAACTCCTTTGGGAGTGCCACATTATGATTTATCTCTGCAAATTTCCTATTCTGAACACAAAGTTTCTATATTACGTGCCAAAAATTAGAGTAGTTAGTAACTAAAAGACAAGCTAACTGCTACTGGGTAATAATGTATTTGTGCTACCACAACTTCTGTAATTCTGTGTTAACTTCTTTGTTGGGTGAATATTTAAGATGAGGAGCTCAATCCACATTAGCGCTCCTAAAACCAAAAGATTTCTAGATATGTTTAAAACCACTGGTGCTGTTTTGAGTTGTGCCTCTAAGATATTAAAAGCCCAGTGCACCAAGTGAAGTGTTCCAAATTTTCCTAACTAAGTCAAGTCAGTGGTTTTTTTCCCCTGTAGATCTACTATTCCGTGTTTTCTGTGCAGACTCGCAACATGCACAGGTGCCTTCACAAATGACACTTTCCACTGAGGCTGAGCTTCTTGGGTGTGTTGTTTGGCAATGCATACGGTTGCCCTGCACAGCACTTCAGAATGAGCTGAAGAGCAGTCTGTATAACTGGAATGTACAGGTGGTTCTTATAGGAGCTGTAACACCTATAGTTCTTATAGGAACTGTAACAACTTGATTAACAAGCTTATGATGGCAGCAAAAGCAAGGGCACCAGGATGTGTCTGGTTTTAAGAATGTTTGGGGAACCTATATTAGCTTTTTTCCATCATCTGAGCTAATGGGAGACCACGTGGTGTCCACACATGCTTTGCAGTCTAATTCTGTGTTTCAGAACTAATCTGATAGTCCAGCTGTTGGTCTGATGGAAGCATTCATGTAAAATGCCTTTAATGCTTTCTGTATGCAATTAGAACTTCAACTGTAAGTTCTTATGGTGTTTCCATGTTTTTCTGAGCTTAACATGGTAATTTTCAGTGGTAAATTGTAATAACCATAACTATAAAAAGGTATAGACTTCCACTACTGTTACCAGAGCCTCAATTGTCTCTAGGAACAATTCACAGTAAGTTTTTAAAGTATTGGTGATGAGAATATTCATTCTTATTTTTCTTCTCTGTTAATGACTGCTGTGAGGTATTAAAATCGTTTTCTAGGCAAAATTGAGTCTTAAGTAAGCTGCAGCTTTTCAATAGTCAAAGTCATTACGTGTGGAGTGTTCAAAACCAAATCCACACAGTGGCTTAGCACCTTTTTTGAAACATTTTGCTCTTTCCTTGGTTTTTATTTCTTGATAGGGACTGATAGACTTATGTCAAGTTGCGCCAGGGGAGGTTTAGGCTGGATATTAGAAAAAATGTCTTCACTGAAAGAGTGATGAGACATTGGAACAGGCTGCCCAGGGCAGTGGTGGAGTCACCATCCCTGGAGGGGTTCAAGAAACGTGTAGATGTGGTGCTTGGGGACATGGGTTAGTGGGTTGGGTGGTGTTGGGTTGACGGTTGGACTTGATGGTCCTTGAGGTCTTTTCCAACCTTCATGATTCTGTGATTCTATGTGCTGAGCAGCAAGCACAAGAAGCAATGTGGAGGATCCCTTGAGCTCTTGTCATGAGAAATTGTTGACTGTGAGCTCTCAATATGTCCTGCAGTAATTAGCTGTTTCTATCTACCACATCGCGGACTCTCTGCAGTATGGAATTTAACATCTCAGCCCATTAGCTGATATCCTTGAGATGCCAAAAGATTGTTTATTATGGGTGATCCTTGATTTCCTATCAGCTATATCCCAAGATTATTGAATCAGCAGGCAGATGAACTTTAGTTTGTGATCCTTTGGCATGTTTCCAGATACAGTAACACCTGAGATGATTTTTGAGGCATTTGTAGATTTTAAATAGGGGAAAAGTATCTCCAAACAGCTCTAAATTAACTGAAGAACAGAGGGGGTGGGGGGGGGGGTGGGGGGAGAATGAATTATTTATTAGAGAACATATGCTCCTTCCTGTTCTTTTTTTTGCACCCACAACTTGTCAAACACCTTTTTTTAGACATTTGGAAGCCCTAAGGAAAATAGCATTGCTGCAAAAGTGCATACATCTAGAGGTATCTAAGCAGAGTTGGTTGCAGTGCAGTCAAACCTCCAGTAAGATGCATCACAGAGAGGATGCACACATTGTGATTACATGCTTAGGACTGTTTTTCTAATGCTACTTAATCGTGTGTCTGAATCTGTAGGTGCATAGTGAGGGAGCTGGACATAAGGATAAGGGTTTTTCCATAAGGATTTGGTCAGACAACTGCCAATTATCATTACTTGTGAATATTAAAGAAATTTTTCCATGTTCTATTCCATTTTGTTAGGGAATAACATCATGTGGTTTCTTTTCTCATCTGGATAATAATTTTTTATAGAGTGTTCAATAATCTAAAGTTCCTTGAGGACTTAAACCTAAAATTCAGTGCATTTCAAATAACATTTAAAAACACTGTAAAAAACACCAAAGTCACTGATTTTCCTGGAGAACTGAAAGCCTCACTTCCTCTTACATTGAGGTTTCTGACTTTATTTTTTCTGTTGTTGACCAACTTAGTTGCAAAAGTTGTCTCTGATATATATGCACGTAGCACAATGCGATGACATATTAAGGGTCACCTGAATTATTTGTGGGACAGGCAACATGAAACAAGCCCCAACGTGGGATCATACCTCCCCGCATCCTTGGAGCAGTATAGCTCCATGTTAATGTGCCCAGTCTCCGAGCAGGGTGTTTTTGAGCCCTGTGTTAATAGTTGGAGTTCCCAAGCCAGCTCCTTTGGCACCAGTGCAGGGTCTCTGTTGGATGGTCAGCTCATGCTGTAGATGTACCTGTTAGGTAATCTGTGAGAATTTTCATTTTAGTCCTTTGTGCTGCAGATTTCCTGTCTGTAAAACAGAGAAGGTTAAACTGGAATAGTAAATCTTATCCTTTTCCTCTATTAATGCAGAATTTTTGTAAACAAAAAGCGTTGTTATTAAAAAAAAAACCCCAACCAACCACACAAAAAACCTCCCAAGCAGATAAAGGCATTGTATCCATATTCATCTGCAGCAGAAATGTCAGCCAAGTTCCCTTCTTGCAGCTCACTGTTCCATCTTCGGGATGTCCATGCACATGTGCACACACAACTTCTGGGAACCTACAAACCAGACCCATGCTGTTGGGTGCCCCAGCAGAATTTCACAGCAGAGTTCCAGGACAGGTACCAACACAAGTCTCTGCTTTCCCTCTCTCTGGTGGCCACCTCCTCCCCCTGGTTATTCTTGCCTGCATCTGGCTCGAGGAAATAACCTGGTTATAAGTCAGGACCACGCATGCTGCAGCTGGCGGCTGGTTTCCTAAAACTTGGAGAGCCGTCTTCAATCTATTGGGAAGCGTTTGAGACAATGAAAGCACTGACATAATTGCAACATGAGGCAAGTTAAAGGTGTCAAACCACATCAAGAATGTGAGTCAAATGCTTTTGTAAAGAAAGAACAAAAAAAATCTTTGTGGTGCTTTGATTCTTCCTGGCCTGTATTAAACAGAAACGTGAAGTAGTCCTTGGTGAAGCTGATTTCAAAATCTCTGGCGGAGCAAAAATATCCTGCAATCTTTGCAATGACATTGCATTTCATAGAGTTTTTCAAAGCAAACATCACAATATAAAATAATTAATTTTCATGTTTCTGTCAATCATTGTAGATGAAAAGCAATTACCAATCTTGTTCTACGGAGGAGTTGGCAGAAATAATGATATGTCTTTTTGCAAATCAGATTGTTTGTCTGAAGTAATTGTTATGTAGCAACCTAAATTCTTTATGAAAATAATGACTATCTTATTAATGTGTGAATAATTTCTATATAAAGTAAGTAAGTCAATGCTAAGAAAAATTTTCAAAAAGGAGTACTGCATTGTGTACAGAATTAGGATGCTTTATTGTTTATCTGCAGCTTAGGTGAATGTTGATGCTTTCTGAGCTCACATTTCACTAGCCACTGAAGAAAACAGATCTGGATTTGTACAGTACTAAATTCTTATAGAACATCTCTTCCATAAAGGATTTATGGAAGTTTATTTATTTATTCATAACTCTTACAACTGGGCAAATTCAGGACAAAATTGTTAAGGAAAACATCTGCAGAGGTGATGTAACTGTTCATTTGCAGGGGGAACTCTTTTGGACTCTGCAGACCTTCATGGTTTTCAGAAATGTAAAGCCTTGGCAGCTGCAAGAGAATTCAGGCAAGTTCCAAAAAATTTTCTTTGAGATGTCTCAGCTTCAGTAAAACACCGTATACTAGAAAAGGTAAAAGTGGCTTGACCAAAAATATACAAGATAATTGGTTTAAACTGAGAATAGTGCCTAAGTGTTCTGACTCCTTTTTGTATCCTTGAATAAAACCAGTTAGAATTTTCTGACTGACTCAGTAAAGCAGGAGAAAGAGAAGCACGTTAACTGAGAAAAGAAGGAAGACCAAGATTTACGGATGAAAACTGTCTGCAGTCATGATGCAAAGAGTGCGAAGTTAATGAGTGTTTTAATGTTCAGTGCTTCAATGAATGATTGATCCTGCTCCCAGCCCCTTTTTGTTATGTCTTTTCCTAATCTACATTGGGAGATGAAAACCACACTGGTATGCATAAGCTATATACGCGTGCTTTCCACAAGTGATGAGAATCTAATAATACAATTAAGCAGAAGTATTGGGACTAAATGTTTCAGTGAGATTTAACAACACTGAAAGAGCTTGCAAATTCGTCTTGATTTTTGTCAAGCTCTTCATGTCACTTTTACAGAAACCTACATATACAGATTTAATCCATTTTATTTAAGGAATAACAGGAGGTAACTTAGTGAAGGATCAGGTCTGTAACAAAGTGGTCCCAAATGGTTTTTCACTTTCCAGATTTGCCAGAATTCCCTGGGAAATGGAGATTTTGTGCCATATGAAGAAGAATAATCAGAATTTTCAGAAGATTAGAAAAATTGAATTGTGTAGTTCTAGATAAAGTTTAAGATGCAGTTTTGTCACAACTTGTAAGATACTGTAAGGTTTGGTCACAATTGCAACACTGAACAGAAAAGAAAAAAGAGGATGACTTCAGACTCTACAAGTGAGCTGAAATCAAAGTAACTTAGTTCACTGTGGAGCAGCAATGAGGTAACAGAAACGGACTGGATCTTCTAGTAAGGAGGATCTGAGATGATCAGAAGCTGAGAAGACTAGTTGCGAACTCAGTGTTTTTGGTTGGGTCTGCACTGCTGTCTCAGAACACTCTCAAAGTCAAATTATCCACCAACTTGTATTCATATTTCCAAAGGTGTCCACCTGGCTCTTCCTGGGGCGTCATATTTCGGATTCCCTGGAGGAGACTCAAACTGTATGCTGTATGGCCTCCACTGTGTTGCGATGATGATGGATGTCCTGGTTTTGTCTGGGACAGAGTTAACTTTCTTCAGAGTAGCTAATTAAAGGCTTTGCTTTGGATTTGTTCTGAGGAGAAGGATGATGTTTATAGTTGCTGGCAGAACAGTCAAGGAGTTTTCAGCTCCTCTGCTGTGCAGGAAAAAACTGAGAGGGAGCACAGGCTCAATCATTGGCTTAAGATTTAGTGTTAGGTTTAGGATTGAGACCCAAACTGGCCAGTGGTCTATTCCGTGTCATGCACGGCATGGCCACTATATAGGTGAGGTTCTGTCCAGAAGTACTGTTTCTTGCTCTGGGTTATCTCCTTCTCTGGGTTGCCTCTCTCTCAGGGTTTCCTCAGTCTCTCGGACACTCGGGCTCTTATCTCCATTCCAGGATTGTGGCTTTGGGACTCTCCCTGCTCCGGGATCGTTAGCTAGGAATGGGCTGAGCCTTGGTCATGGGATGGTGAGCAGTGTCACTGTGTATCGCTTGTTCGTGTATTTGTATATATTGCTATTATTATTTTCAGTTTTACTGCAGTTTAGTTATTAAATTGTTCTTATCTCATCCCACGAGTCTCTTTTCCCTTTAACCCTTTAATTCTCTCATCCATCCCTGGGAGGGGGGAGGGTGAGCGAGCAGTTGTCGTGTTTGGCTGCCAGACAGGGGTTCAAAAGCATGACACCAGGCAAAAAACATAAGCTGGGAGCGCTCTTTAAAGCATGCTGTGTTCTTCCGAAAAGGTGTTTGACATGGTTTGTTACAATGGTGAATGGGAGTCTTGGGCAGTCTGAGTGGAGGGTGTCTACGAGAACAGTTTTGATGGCTGGGGTGAATTTTTTTTTCTGAGAGTTTTTTTATATTGGCAGAAAGGTTATCATTTCTATTATTGTTATCTAAAGCGATGTTATTACTGCTTCTGTCCATCAATTGGGATCTGAGGGAAGAAGAGGAAATCTGTAGTAGAACCTCTAATGTGAGTCCATCTTCACCTGAGAGTAAGCTTAGGAAGTTCTTACCTTCCTCTGTATTTTAGAGATCACTGTACAGGTTCATTAGTGAAAGAACAATTGTTTTATAACAGAATGAATTTTCAATTTAGGCTGTGCCAGTGCAGCAGTCCCATTGGAAGATCCTAGCATAACACAAGTATTTACTGTTATGGAATTTTTTCCATTCTTGGATCCTATGTTTGGGTTTTTCAGTATTCTAACCCACTGGCTTTCTTTTCTCTTCCTGCTTTGCTTCTTGGAGTCAATATGTGTTGATTGCTTGGCTTGCGAGGCCTCAGTCTGGCTTCTAACCACAAGAAGGACATTGAGGGGCTGGAGCAGGTCCAGAGAAGGGCAACGGAGCTGGGGAAGGGTCTGGAGCACAGGTCTGACGAGGAGCGGCTGAGGGAGCTGGGGGTGTTTAGTCTGGAGAAGAGGAGGCTGAGAGGAGACCTCATCACTCTCTACAACTGCCTGAAAGGAGGGTGCAGTGAGGGGGGTGCTGGGCTCTGCTCTACAGTAACAAGTGATGGGACAAGAGGAAATGGCCTCAAGTTGTGCCAGGGGAGGTTTAGGCTGAGTATTAGAAAAAATGTCTTCACTGGAAGATTGATCAGGCATTGGAACAGGCTGCCCAGGGCAGTGGTGGAGTCACCATCCCTGGAGGGGTTCAAGAAACGTGTAGATGTGGTGCTTGGGGACATGGGTTAGTGGGTTGGGTGGTGTTGGGATGACAGTTGGACTTGATGATCTTTGAGGTCTTTTCCAACTTTAATGATTCTGTGATTCTAACACCACTCCTGCTGTGTCTCTGAGAACGGTGGATTGCTGCTTCCTTCCACTCCTGCGAAAGACTGTGCCTCTTGGTTTCTTCTTCTTTTTCCAACCCATATAAGACCAGTAGGGATTACAGTCACAATCCCAGAGACAGCAAATACTTCATTCCTGTGTTGGCTTTCATGCTTTTTAAATAATGCCTGTTGCTTTAATAATTCCCCTAAGAGCTTCCAGATCATAGACACATAAGTCTTGGGCAACAGGAAACCATGAGAAAGTAGCAGAATTCACAATTACTGATTAACCCTAACCCCATGCCCTAACCCGTTACCTTAATGGCTTCCCCTAACCCTAAGCCACCCCTGGGATGTGCCCCCTGACTGCAGACCCACCCCTGGGCTCTGCCCCGAAAGCCTAAATCCGTGCCTGGGCTGCACCAGGTCGCGCTAGAGCCACCCCCGGGTGTGATGATGTGTGTGGGTGAAAGAAATGTTTTCTGTAATTTGCATAATTAATTGATTAATTACTGTAATTAGGGTTGTAGGTGGCAGTAAGGCGTAGCTGTAGGAGCATGTGGATGTGTATGGGGGACATATTAATATAAAGGAAAAACGAAAAATAATAAGAGCAGTGCAGCAGTAGAAAATGGCTGGCTCCCTGGGGGTAAAAGTTTTCTTTTTTAAAATTTTCTTAAAAGTTCTCTTACTCCCAGGGAGTTTGCGGATTTTCTAGTGGTGCTATTTTTATTTTTGGAATTAAAGTTGACAAAGACAAAACAAAAAGACAAAGAGATGAAAACTGGGTTAAGGAGCGGTTA
>NW_010105544.1:44158-51600 GCF_000699245.1 Pterocles gutturalis | reverse complement strand
TATATATATATATGTAAAAGGAATTGTTACGGGTGACCTGAGACTGCTACCAGGAACCCAACAGGAGTTTTGGAAGTCAAATGATTCAGGGCATTTATACTTAGTGCACATTCTGCAGAAACTGTCACTAACCAAAGATGATGTGTGGCACTTACTGAGTTTGCTCTTCCTGTATCTGCTGAGGACCAGCTTGTAAGGAAAACAACTGTACTGGGTGTCTGTCTTGGCTCACATTGTGCAGCCCCCCTGTTCCCAAATACAGCAGCGGAGACTCACCGCTGCAGAAGTGTCCAGCTGGGCAGAGCTGGCAGTCTGCTGAGTGCCGTTTTCCACTGTCAGAGTTGAATCTTCCAGGGCTGCAGGGGATAGGCGATTCAGAGCCTTCAGGACAGTAGAAGCCAGGAGGGCAGAGCTGCTGATGTGGCTGCGTGGATCCAAGAGCACAGAAATACCCAGCATAACATGTTCCTGCAGGAAAGAAAAGCTTCAGCATTAGGTTGAAGTAACCAGAAAACATAAAAAAAAATCCAAACTAGGAGACAAAAAAGCTGTTAGATCTATGCAATACGCACCAGAAACGCTGGCCAAGCCTCCTCCTTGGCAAAACTTCCCCCCAGGGCAGGGCAGACAGGCGTTGAGGTAAGCCATCCCGGACTGGGGTAAAAACGTGCCGGTGGGACAGAGCTCTGGCTTGCTGCTACCTGCTGGGCAGTAGTGTCCTGCTGGGCAAAGGCTGCCTGCCTCATCATTAACAGGGTTGGGTACACGAGCCTTTGAAGTGCAGTAATAGCCAGGCAAGCAAGGACCGCTTGGGGATGAGAGTCCTAAAGAAAAGGAGCGTGAAGTCAAACAAGCCAGTGGCATTACATAAATCACAGCTTCTGGACTAACCAAACCAGACAAGCCTTGCCATCACAACCATTTCAGAGTCTACTGGCCTGTGACTAGCTCTGCTACTTAAAAGCTCAATCTACAGTCTCCATATTTACTGACACAACTGATTGCCAGACAGCTAAAGGCCTGAGCAGCTTTCTAGATCACCTTTACAGAAGGGACTTACAAAATTAAACTTACAAAAGACAGTTTGTAAAAATCTTTAAAATGATGACAAATAACCTCTAATGAAGGGGACCCAGAGATCACTACGAATGCTACTTAAGAGTCATATGAACTACATACAGAAGAAAACTTTACCTATTGGTGAAACTTTTCGACTCTCCTCGATACAAAACAGCCCAGGATTGTGTTGAATCCACACGTGATTCCTACCTGCACTGGCACAAAACGTGCCTCCAGGACAAGGCTTGCATTCCCTGGGATTTCCCAGCCCAGTCTGGTTACTGTAGGTGCCCTCTGGGCACGGGTACTGATGGGCAGATTTTGTTCCTGGCAGGCAGTAATATCCTGCTGGACATCCCATTGGTTTGACCACACCGTGTGAGAAGTTCTCTTGGAGATCACCAGGGTCTTTTGGGGCACAGAACCTACCAAAAAAGCCCCAAGTTTTGCCTCAGCCCATGCTGTCCCTCTGTTCTGCCAGAGAAATAAACTTTTCCTGCACAATACTGACAGTCT
Organism: Pterocles gutturalis; assembly: GCF_000699245.1. NCBI lineage: Eukaryota > Metazoa > Chordata > Aves > Pterocliformes > Pteroclidae > Pterocles > Pterocles gutturalis. The sequence continues at coordinate 50,025 of NW_010105544.1, read as the reverse complement.
AAGACTACCCAATAAAAGGAAAACAAATTACTGGAAAGGAAGCAAATGGAGAGCTAAGAGGCAACCTGTCAGAACCACTTTGTCCGTCCTAGCAGACAGAGCTACGAAGATGGATTTTCTATGATACGTGTGTTGCTGTACAGAAAATTACACAATAAAGGGAAAGGTGATACAAAAACAGAAACAAGAAAACCAGCCTTGTACATCAAAGGATACAACACGCAGAGCAGCCTAAGGCAGAGGGAAATACACATGTTAATTCCTAAGGAAAGCACCACGAGGAAGGAGTGAATCCATTCCACTTACATTTTTTACACTGGCTTTTACCAGCCTGGTCCTGATATTTTCCAGAGGGACAGGGTAGGGGCTCTGGGCTGCCAGTGGGGCAATAGTGACCCACAGGACACAAATAGTCTAGGAGGAAAAGAAGAGATTATACTCCTGTTACTAAATATCACAAGGAATAAACTCCTCTTGGAATATTTTTTCAGCTTGGTTTTGCCTTGGTAAGATCCCCTATTTTTTCCTCCTATATTTACATGCAATTACCTACTACTTAACCTGTTCCTTGAAATAATTTTTTGAAAACCCTTTTTTATCTAAATAGCTAGCCATTTCTAAATGTAACTTGAAGCTGTAAGTAAAGGCAGATTTTAAGATCATCTTGCCACTGCAACTCCTGCACATAAAGAGTGACCCCAAAGATTTCCTACCTGAACGCTGGCCTGACACAGAGCCCTCCGGGCAAAACCATCCTTCTTTACACAAGCCCTCCAGGGAGCTCTGGCCATGCTGGGAACAGAACCACCCCGGGAAGCAAATCTGGCAATCCTGCGCTGACTGGCCACCACGATGAGCCAAAAAGGAGCCTGGAAATAAAGAGCCACCAAAAGCACATTCTCACATCATCCTTCCACCCTGCTGGACGTGGCTGTGGAGAGAAGCACAAGCTGCTCACACAGTAACTTTCTAGCCACGCTACCCCAGCTGCCTCTTGCAGAAGATGCCAAAAGGATGCTGGCTGAAGGAATTCAAAGGGAGTAGAGCCCCCAGCACTCCCTTAGGAGAGCAGATGACAGCCTTCCTATAAGAGGGGTCTGCACTGAGTGCTGGCAGAGGTGAATTCCTATTTATTTCTGGTCTGGACTGAGCAGTGCAATCACTTGCTTAATGTAGCTCTAGATTTAACCCAGGAAAGAAACAAACATTCCACAGTCTTTCTCATTCAGCTTAACCCTTCGTCTGGTTAAGGGTGATGTTAAAGGACCAGTCTCCCTGTGCAGGGAGGGTGGCAGAGGCTCGTACCTGTGCTCAGCTGTGTGACCTCTCCTGCAGGAGGGCTCAGCAAAGAGCTTCCACCCCTACAGCTGCACTGCAGCACGGAGGCTGCAGACGGGGGCTCCAGAGGCAGTTTTGCAATTACTAGCTGAATGCACATTTAGGACTGATGTTTCCAATACAACAGCACTGAATCAGAGGCTAAGCTTTTGTGCTGATAGCAGCCTGTCCCTTGGGGAAGATGCTTCAGCACAAAGGAACAAGGGGCTTCAGATCAAGGGCATGGATGCAGAGGAGCTCAGCAGCACACCGGGCATGGAGAAGAGAAGTGACAGCATGCAGCAGCTGCTATCAAACCCACCTGGGGGACATGGAGATGGAGAGGAACTCCCTGCAGGACAGAAGTGGCCTCGAGGACAAATGTTCCCCACTGCTCCATCCATGGGGTTTGGGACTGTCGAGCCCCCCGTGCAGTAGAAGCCAGCCTCACAAGGACCCGATGGAGCTGCAAGCCCTGCGGTTGCACAGTACAAACCTGACGCAGGGGGCAGAAGCAAAGCCGTCATTTATGAGACACCAGAACCAAAGAGTCACAGCACAAGACTGGGACTGCCTACTGATCTTGGTAAAAGGGAAAAGAGTACAAATGTACAAAAAAATCCAACACAAACCAAAAAACTTGTGCAGGAAGAAAGACTCTTCTCCTACCTGGAGTGCAGGGAAGAGGAAGAAATGAACCAGCAGGACAAAAGGTTCCTGCTCGGCACAACCCAACAGATGCTGAAGCTGCCTTGCCTGCTAATGGAAAAGACACAGACTGAGTTGAAACATAAGACTGCAAGCACCCTGTCTTATCGAAAGAGCTCAAGAAACACAGAACTAAAGCACTGAATTAAGTAAAATAACAAGGGAAAGTAAGCCATCCTGAAGCTGTCTGGGTCCTGCGGGTGACTCTGTAATACCATCTCCTCAATAATAACCATCATCATGCTTTCTTGTTCCCCTTCATACCAGAGTAATTTCCAGGAATCACTGGTTTGCTTGACGTGGATCCAGGTGGACAAAACCATCCAGGCGTGCACAGTCCGTCTGGTCTTGCTAAGCCTGGCTTGGAACAGACCCTTCCAGGAGGACACAGCTGACACTTGGAAGCATCCCAGATATTTAAAGCTTCGCTGTAGGTTCCAGGCGGACAAGGATACTGTGTGGCAAACTCTGTATTCCTGGGGCAATAGTGACCTAGAGAAGAGATTCGTGTCTCATGGAACCTGGTCCCATGACAAACCTGTTTCAAATAGCTGTAGGGGCATCTGCTAATCCCTTAAACAAAATTCCCAAAATGCGTGGGGAGGTGCACTCAGACCCACCTGCAGGGCAATCTGTGTAGTTTGTGGAAGCAGTCGTGCAGTAAAAGCCTTCCGGGCACTCCAAACACTGTGCCGTACTCCAAGATGGGCTGTAACTCCCGGCAGGACACGGCTGGGCTCTGCTGCTCCCCACCACGCAGTAATGTCCGGGTGGACACGGTCCTCCACTGACTGTTATCTTTAAAGAACACCATAGTTTCAGTTTAAAAACTCAGAAGGGAGCCTTGCAAAAAGATCTGTGCCAGATTCTAACGGTGAAGAGAATCAGATGTGTAGCATGAAATCCTGCGCTCACCCCACAGACTTTAAGGCTGCACACCTATCCTTACCCAAAATAAGGGATCACGATTCTGACAATAACCAATCTCGCTGGGCTGGCCTTGGAAGATGGTGACACCCTTCCTTGATTCATAGTCTGCAGAAATTTGTGGCATAAAACCAGTGCCTTGTTGAGTTATCTCTTTAAAAATTCTTCTTGTATTTTGCCTAGGAGGAGGGCTGACAGATGCAGTGTTCTAATCAAACTCATGCACTCCTAACCTCTGTAATTTTAATCTGATATGGCATTCCACTCTGCTTTGCAGCATCAATGTGCAAAGACAGAACTATTTTTGGTCAGCTTTTAGATGTAAAAGCTGAAAGAAGGCCAAGTGTATTTTGCCATCCCTAGCCCCTTTCATTATCAAACCAGATGTACCTGATACAGAAGATAATGTAGTAAGGGAGAGTTTAATGTGCGGCAAAAGAACCAAGGTGACATTACAGGCTTCAGTTCCACAGATATATTTTACGCTATTTACATCACAAACACAGCTTACCTTGGGAGGTTTGGGAGAAATGGTTCCTCCAGTACAGTAGAATCCAGCCTCACATAATCCAGTCGGAGACACAAGTCCAGTCCCATTGCAGAAATACCCTGAAATTATAAGGGGCCACAGAAGGACCATAATGATATTGGTCACACAAGACAGACAACAGCAAGTACTTAATGAGGAAATAACCACTGAAGCATCATGTTTGATATCACCCACATCTATTCTCCTGGAAATGCTTTCACTGAGAGTAGCTGCAAGTACAGAGCTTACATGCCTGAACAAACAGCACTCCTTTTACCACCTCTAACTACAAAAGCATCTAGAAAAAGGGTGGAAAGGGAAGCTCACAGTGCAGAAGCTTGCACTTCACTGTGAGTATTCTCTTACGTGGAAAAGTGGCAGATTTAGTCTCTCTATGCTCTGCTCAACATCTCTCTCCAAGAAAGCCGTTGTTCATGATTGCCTGCTCTAGAAATGCTGGTGTCTGTCTAGAATCTCATTCATCCCTTCTTTCAATATTGTACCTGCATCACATAGGAGACAGTCCTCAATCCCAGTATTCCCAGTTGAGTTGCTATAATAACCAGGAGGACATGGCTGTGGAAAGGCAGAGCCCACAGGACAGTAAGTTCCCTTCGGACATGCGTTCCCCAGAAGACCATCCATAGGTGTTGGACTAGAAGCACCTCCGCTGCAGTAGAACCCAGCCAAACAGGGTCCTGTAACGTGCGACTGCCCTGCAAGTGCACAGTAGTGCCCTGAGAAAGCAATGCAATGTCATTAGTACTGGCAGGAAAAAAAACCCAGATACTTCAGAGGACAGGCTACATACACAATTCACCCACTAAACCATTGGAGCTCAAGAACATCCATTTCCATACATTCTCCTGTCACCATCCTGAGACATCCTTTTTTTGCGGTTTACCTGGGTCACAGGGGGTGCAGTGGGACACCAGGCTGCTTCCATTCTGTGGGTTGTAAGTTCCCTTGGGACACGGGAACTGAGTTGCAGAAGCAGTACTGGTAGGGCAATAGTGGCCAGCTGAACATTCATTCTCCAAAAAGGAAGAAGAATTTTTGGGGCAGAAGAACCTGGTCCAAAGAGAAAAAAAAAAAAAAAAAAAAGGGTGTGGGGGGGGGGGGGGGAAATACGTTTTCTAGCAATATTCTAACCATAAGTACCTGAATAATGACTTAATGATGGGACAAGCTAGACCAGCGTGGCTGCTGCACTGTGCTGTACTGACCACAAAAGAGACCCACTTACATATATTACTACATTCTTAGTTGTTTCCTCATATGCCAAATTGATGGCATAATTGAAAAAGCCACAGAGACATAATTTTCTTAACTTGAGTCACAACACATCCAGGCTGTGATTCATCAGCTTGTAAAAGTTAATCAAGGTCAAATCCAGTCAGTAATTGGAGATGAATTCCCCAAGGAAAAGCCAGACGCAGCATCAGGTGATACACAAGCTCCTCTTTTTTTTCTTTCCCTTCAACAGCCCGTTGCCAAGGGAACCATCTATTACTTCAGACATGGAAACAACTCATGGTGCCAATGGTTTCCTTGCTCTGAACAGCCTTCTGATCTAAATTCCCTTCCCGTGTAGTTGTACCTGGGTTTGGGACTTTGCCTGGTGCTACACAGCGTTGATAAACAGAGCTCACTCGTTGCTCTGGTTCCTCACAGAGACAAGTGCTTTTCAGAGGTAAAATAACTCATTTTCCAACCACAGGCTGCTCCATGATGGCTGGATAAACAGTTATTTCCAACAGTCCCTTACCCACAGGCACAACGCTGAGCTCATTGTCTCACTCTTACCCTTCAGGACAGGGGAGGCAGCTGGCTTGCCTTTCTGAAGGATTATAGGACCCCGCCGGACAAGCAACTGGAAGAGCTGTGCCCTTGGGACAGAAATACCCTGGAAAAGAAGGAACAGATCGGAATCACCAGCCTTTGGAAAATCAAAGACAAGCCAATCATTTCAGTGAGAGCTTAACTCACCCTGGGGACACGGCTGTGGCTTCCCACCAGAGACACAGTATTCACCTGCTGGGCAAGCAAGGCACCTCTCTCCACGGGTGTGTGGCATGTGGGAGCCAGGGGGGCACGCTGCTGGACCCCTGGATCCAAGAGGACAGAAGTGACCGGCTGGACAGGGAGCTCCTGAAAGGCCATCAGTGGGTGCTGGGGTCTGGGCCCCACTGACACAGTAGTACCTGCAGCCGTGGATACAGGAACATACTCTTTATTGCAAAAAGGTAGAGAAGCCCCCGTGTAGAACACCTCTTCTTACAACAGAGCACATAAACATGTTCACTCTTCTGCTTACCCTGGGCTGCAGTGTCCTGAGGGGGCTGCTTGCCCGGAGCTATTGCAGTAATATCCCCCAGGACAAGGC
>NW_010105544.1:6727-44135 GCF_000699245.1 Pterocles gutturalis | reverse complement strand
GCCTTCACTGCCAGACCACGTGCCAGGAGGACACTCTAATGGAACTGGTGCACCTGGGAAAACCAATTGCACCAGAGTGAGGAAATGCCACCTCATGTTTCTATGAATTCAGAAAAATTGTGCAAAGCATCCTACCTTCAGGACAATAATGACCAGGAGGACAAGGAAGTCCTGATTCTCCATCTTGGGGGTTTCTTACTCGGGCACCACTTTTGCACCAAAATCCCTCAGCACAATCTCCTAGAAAACAGAATAACATATACAAAATACATTAATAGATTAGAATAATAGCCACATAAGTGCAAATTTCAGAATACAGACTAAAATATAGTCATTTGCTATGCCATCATGCAGAGCCACTGCCAGTCTACAAATCAGTGATGTAGTGGTCATCAAGCAGATGAGTTGCTTGTAACTGTAAGGAGTGCAGAATTGGTACCAGATGCTACACTGACAGTTCCTACATAGAGAAGCACTTTACTTAGCTCAGACTAAGCACTGCCTCTGTATTTGGGCAAGCACTTAAGCACACATTTCACTTTAGGCACATATTCAATGCATCCTTAAGTGGAGCCTGGAACCTTAAGAATTTCATTAGGGTGCTTTGCTTACCTTTATCTATATAGGACATCAGCACTATGTGAAAAAAACAATCTTGAAAAAAAAAATTGAGAGATATCATTGCTGGGTATTTTGCCCTTTCTTTCTCTAGTAAGCCTAATCGCATGTGCATCAATTGCATGGAAGGATTAGTTCTTCTAATCCCCTCCCTAGATCTACTGGTCACATTTCTTTGGATGCAGCCCAGGACATGGGTGGTTTCTGGGCTGCCAGTGCACACTGCCAGGTCGTGTGGAGCTTCTCATCAGCCAACATCCCCAAGTCCTTCTCCTCAGGGCTGCTCTTGATCCATTCTCCGCCCAGCCTGTATTTGTGCTTGGGATTGCCCCGACCCACGTGCAGCACCTTGCACTTGGCTTTGTTGAACTTCATGAGGTTTGCACATGAACAGCGGCAGTATACCTGTTGGGCCAGCAAGTCCAGAGAATTCACAGTATTTTCCTGGTGGGCATCTTTGACATTCCGTGATAGTTTTCAGTTTTTGCCTTGGTCCAAAGGTTCCTGCAGGGCAGCTGTACTGAGTGCTCCTGTTTGTCCCTGGTGGGCAGTAAAAACCTTGTGGGCATGGGTAAAGGGTAAAATCAATAACTGGCCCCTGCTGGTTGTCACAGTAATAGCCTGCAGTGAAGACAGAGGAGAGAAAGCCAAATTAGTCACTGAGAGATACTAGCTATGGAGGTGCTGCTCATCAGAAGACTCCCAACAGGTTCTCCCGGGCATACAAAGCACCTCACTGTCCACTCAACAAATAAATCTACTGCTGACATTCAGTTATTATTGATCTGAATCACACTCCTGCTGGGACAAATACACATCAAAGCTTTCCACTTGCTGCACTCTTAAGAAGGAAATTTACCTCCCAGTAGTCCCCAGAACAAAATTTACAAGTAGCACAGGAAAACACTTAGGGACAACAGCATTGATCTCTTTGGGGTTTTTTTTTCAGTTACTGAAACCCTTCAAATAAAGTTTTCCCACTGAACATCAGAGTTTTCCCTTGCCAATATTTAATTGTTCAGAATACACAAGCGTTATCATTTCTGCTTTCATAACTGAATTGCTTTAACCTCTAATGGTCTTTTCACGCAGGGACAGAAATCGTTCTTCTCCAGTCAAGAGAAGGAAACTACCAAGGCAGGCAGCAAGTCTCTAAACTCTCATCCACAGGAAGGCTCAAGAGTCAGTAACAAGCAGCCATCTCTTGTATGAGAGACGCACAGAATAATATTTGAATATTGGGGAAAAAAAGCAACTTCTATTTTCTGGATGCCTGCACAGCCTACTGCACCTCTCTGACTCTGGGGAGTGGCTTTTCCACTCTAAACCAGTGACTCACAGAAAGACATTTATTTTGAACCTGTCCGATACACACAAACACGCGCTCCTCTGAGCATGTCCCCGGAGACTCTGTCAACCTGCAGGGCAGTGCACTTTATTCACCACTTACCTTCCCAGCACTCTCCAGTTGGGGCACTGAGGCCAGGTAGCTCGCAATAGAAGCCAGAGGGACAAGGCTGGCACTCAGAAGGTGTTGTCCTCCCTAGGAGGCTGGAAAAGGTGCCAGCTGGGCAGAGCTCGGGTACTGCTGATGCTGCAGCTGTGAGAACAGAAGCAAGACAGAAATGAACAATGAAAGAATGAATGAGTTTGCTGCCTTGGGAGGATGGACAAATGCACAGCAGCATGGAAGCAGTATCAGTGAACTCTTATTTTTCACTCGTAGATCAAACAGTGCTGCATGGGAAAGGACAGACATTATTAGCTTAATTTTACCAAAGGAAACAGAGGTGAAGCTAATTACATTCTAAAGACAGACAAATTTAGGCATTGAGACAAACATGTCACTTACCACTTTCAAAGACCAGGCCAGGGGAAGAATCTGCACCTTCAGGCACTATGGTCAGACCCTAGCAAGTTGTCCACCACGCTCTCAAAATCACCCATCAGTGCAGTGCTTCAGATATTATTACAACATTAAATTTTCAGTATTTCAGATATTATGCAATGTGAATTTTTTAGTCCTGATTGATGCTGGATACTTACTGCAGTAAGTCCCCGCAGGGCAGATATTCCCCGTCACACCATCTGTTGGTTTGGGGAGAGCTGCTCCACCTTTACAGTAAAACCCAGCAGTACATTCCCCACTGGGGACAGACAGACCTGGAACACAGAGAGGATAATGGCACTCGAAGCACAAAGATAAAGGGAGAAAAACAAGAGAAAAAACCACTCGCAGCCTCCCTCTTGAAGACACCAAAAGCATCTTGCAAGCAAGCTCTACAGAAGTATCAGGACAAAACCAGCTCCCATTTAACACACTGAAATACTGAAAGGACAGAAAAGGAGTAGGAGAAAATGAAGCAGCAGTCTGCATCTTCAGAGGCAGAGAATACAGGGGAAACCCTGATCCTTCGTGTCTGTGAACCTATAATAATGTGTGTTCATACTGGTCCTCTGAAGATGGGAACACGGCCACGGAGGCAAATTGACTCACTCAAGGTCACAAAGCAAATTCTGGGCAAAGTCAGGTTTATCACCCAGAAGCAGAACTTAGCTTTGGGGTCCTCTAATGAGTGCTTAAATAGCAAACATATGCTTGTCCACACAATGCCTTTATTTTAACTCCTCCCAAAAGAGATCACTCCCTTTCTCCAGAGACACTAACCTGAGGCATTGCAGTAAAACCCTGGAGGGCAAGGAAGAGGCTCTGGGCTACCTCTGGGGCAATAGAAACCAGCTATGCACTTCCCTCCAGTGGCAGTGGCTGGACACAGGCAGTTGGCACTTGTGTAGTTGTCCAGATCAAAAGGCCGTGAGGTCCAAGCAGCTGAGATGCAAAACCAACCTGAGAACAGAAAACGTGACTGAGAAGCTCTAGCAATGACAGAGCTCCAGAAATTATCATGAATAAACCAGCTGGCATGGCTTCACATGTAATGTCTGCATGGCACAACCATAAGCACATACAACATGGGACAGGCTAATGCCCCCAAAATTTAACACCACCATGGCAAAATTTTCCATGCAATAGTACAAGCAAGAATGCTTCTACATAATACCACATCAACAAAGATAATAAGAGATCTTAAGTTGTACTTTTCCTTTATAGGCACAGGGCTCAATGCAGCTGCCTAAGCATGTTCAGAATGGCAGATGCAGAGACAACAGCTCGTGGCTACCGGATACATCCTACATGAAGTCTGTGCACATCTGAACCAGCAGATGGAAGTCAGGTGGATGCCCAGGCTGTCTTCAATCATACTAGATGTCCCCAGTTAGGTAAGTGAATCAAGCAAACAGACTGGAAAGGCGCTGGCAAAAGCTGCAGGACATAAGCATCAGCCTCCCAAGCACACTGCCCCCAAGTGCTGTGCCATACAACAGCCAAACAGATCCGGACTCACCTGCATCACACTTGCCTGAGGCCGCTGTCAAGTTCTCCTTCCCACAGTAGTGCCCAGGTGGACAAGGCAAGCAGCTATCCAAGCTCTGTGTCATGGGATCAGGGTTATAGTAGCCCCGGGGACAGGGAAACTCTGTGGCAAACCTGGTTCCTTTGGAATAAAGAGAGCAAGAAGCTTTCACGGACTATAACTACTATCTTGGCTATTAATCCTGCTGTATCACTTCATGTCATCTTTGCCAGTTTATCTCATCGCTGATCTGCACAGCGCACGGCTTGCCCTTCGTGGCCAAGACAGTCTCCAGGCACGGATTAGCTTGCCTCTGAGGGTGTTAAGCAACAGCCATATCTGTGGTTTAAAAGATTGGGTGTTTTTTTTCTGTGAAGAACCAGACTGACACTTAAACGTTCTGTTCACAGAGATAATTTCTTGTCTAAGAAGGAGAATGTCTCAGCCTGCCCGATGCTTTGCCTTGTCCCCTGGGCCAATCTCACCTTTGGGGCAGTAAAAGCCAGCTGGGCAGGGATTTGAACTGTAGCTGGTGGTATTTTCTGGGCAGTAGTAGCCTGCAGCACAAGGGAAGCACGCAGCTTGTCTGCTGAGGTTGTTGTAAGTCCCTGCAAGGCAGGGGAAGGGAAAGCCGGTTCCTTCTGGGCAGAAGTGGCCCACAGGACAAGGGCCTCCTTTCTCCCATGTACCTAGGACACAGAAAGCAGAAGACATGGACGATAAAGGCAGCTGCTGATGGAGGGACAAAGGGAGCTAACATCACACTGGTGAGGATTTTGTCTCCTCTGGGATCCCAGAAGACAGATCAAGAGGATGCACAACACAGTAACTAGAACGAACACCGTATCCCAGCTCTGGAATTACTCAATGCTGTGTCACCATCCTTGGTGACTGATGCTGTCTCTTCCCTCCTTGCTTCACAGGCAAAGCCACAACAAACCATATTTAACAGATCAGCTTTCTAAACACTCTGTTTCACATACACCAGGAATTCTGGAGAATATGGAATTATCTTCCCTGGAGATTATTATTTCTGAGACACAGTAAAACAGCAAGGAGCAATCAGGCTATGTCCATTACAAGCAGGCACCCAGAACTTGCCCAGCGTTCAATGAAAGTATCTCATTCAATAACACAGATTGGTGAAACAACTGCTGCTTGAATGCATTTGTACAAATACCTCAGACAAAATTAATACAGGGGCCTGGATGACTGTGAGAAGAAAGGGGCAGGAGCACTGGGGAAACAGGTGGCATTTTTTCAAGCTACCTGTTGCCCAAACCTCTAATGATTGGACATGGGCAGATGAAGATACTGACATGCAGCCAGTGCAGCTCACCAAGAGGCGATGGAGAGGAAGCTCCAGACAGGCAGTAGTACCCAGCTGAGCAGGGTCCCGAGGGTGCCGTGAGGCCAGCTGAGCTGCAGTGATAGCCAGATGGACACACGGTGCAGCTGGAGTCCTGCCAGTTGTAGAGCCTGGTGAGGGACACGAGCAGGCTTTCTGTTGGCAAGTGTGCAAGGTCAGCAGGTAGAACACTGATGCCTACACCCCCAACCAAGTGCAAACAACTGTGAAGCTTTTATGACCAATGCAAAGGTCTGCCTAATAAACCTCACTGAGCTGCACTTTGTTGCTTAAAGGACTAAAGGAGAAACCAAAAAGAAAAGCAAAATAAAAATTAGCATCAGCAGAACCGAGAAGCTTACCTGTCTGAGTAAGTGCCCACGGGGCACGGCTGTGGGATACTTGTGCCAGCTGGGCAGAAGTGTCCAGGTGGGCATGGGCCACCAGCGCTCGTGTTTGTGGCTCCATTAGGGTTTGGCACACTTGCTCCTGCATGAGGAAGATAGACCAAAGGTATCCTCAATGATATGGGTTGCTCTTCATAGGCAAGTCTGTCCTATGGCTAAAGAAACATTTCCGCAGATGGAAAAATAGAACACCTGATTGTTACTTATGACAATAAAGAAAAAGTCCATGGTGGAATGGAATAATTAACAGCAAGTACCGCAGGGGAATAGAACCATTTGGATGGTTTGCCTTTTTACTTTATTTCACCATAGACCTACTGCTCAAAAATAGCACAGAAGCTATTTTATTTATATGGGAATATTGGGAGAATCTATGAAGTTCAAAGGCCTGTCGTCCCCATTGCAAAGCACGGACATGAATGCTGACCATAGTAGAGCTGGCTGCTGTTTCAGAGCAGTCCCCGGGCTTACATTCTAGTTGACAAACAAAGTTAGACACAAAAAAGACTTCCTGGATTTAATGCAAGCTCCCCTTTCACTGGTGCAGCAAACAACACACAAAATCAGCTGTACACGTTTCCTTTAAATTGGATTGCATCCAAAGGTATCTTAAGTTTGGAGTTGGTTTCGGTAAAACATTCATGACAGCTGCTCCACCGAGAGCACAGAAATTGGTAAAGACTGGAAAGAAATCTGGAGGAAGAGATGAACTGCCAAATCCAAACAGTCAAAACCAGAGACATAGGCCTCTACAAAATATTTGTGTTTTTTGGCTCCTGCAGTTGGCTCTCACTTCACACTTTTCTTAATAATTGCAAGGACAGAGTAACTTACTTAAAAGTAAAAATAAATGCCTAAATATATCCTAAACACATCAAACAGTAATCCTCAGCAGCATAGTTCCAGCAAGCAGCACAGAGAAAATTCAGTGCTACCGGATGCTGTGCAGGAGGACTGAATGAAGTTGTGACTACCTTCCTGTCCTTTGTCCCTACAAATGCAAACCCTTCTTTTATACAAACACCAGCTGAAAGCTGCCAGGAGACTTGCTCACAACAGTCAAATTCCTTTGGTAACAACTTGCTTGAGTCTACCCAATTTTTCCCAAGTCCTTCTACCAGCCTCAGAAAGCAGGTATTTGACTAGAGAAACTTCTGGTGGGACTGGGTACAAACTTTTCACACAGCTTCATCCCTGAGGACTATCTTGGCACTCTCTGCAATAAAAGCCACGGACAGATTGCACAATTCCTGAAGAGCCACAGCATCCTACTTTTTCACTTTTTGCCCTCTGAACACTAAATCCCGTACCTGCTGTGCAGAAGAATCCTGGCCAGCAGGGACCGCTTGGAGAGGATAATCCCCATTCTCCACAGAACATTCCTGGAAGACCACAGAAGGAAAAGAGCATCAGTAAACTGGGAGAAAAAAACAGGAGAGCTGCTGTGCTGGTTGGAAGGCAAAGGGGAAGACTCTGAGAGAGCCAGTCCCCCAGCATCAGTGCAACGGGGACAAACTGCATTCCAGTTCAGATCGTGCCCTCTGGGAAACCCTGAGTGTAAACCAAACTCTTCTGCAGAGCCTCAAAAAAAACCCCTGTAGCTCACTGGGGGACACTACTAGTGGGACAAGGAACCTCCTTTGACCGAGTATTTTTATGCTTGCATTTCCTTGAGTTGAAACACAGATCAGTGGATCAGGAAAAGAGAGATCACTCTCTTAGACACTGCCCGACATGGACAACGAGAGGACTTGGTCATTTCCTCACCTGGAGGGCACTGCTGACACTTCTCAGCCCGGCTGAGTCCGTAGGAGGGGTTGTAAGTCCCAGGGGGACAAGGATAAAAACTGATTCCGGTTTTCCGAGGGCAATAGAAGCCAGGAGGACAGCGATGTCTCAGTCCTTTTGAACAGTGGAACCCCGCAGGACAAGGAAAGCACTTGTTTTGACCTGTGAAGGAAATACTGGAATTAAAATGAACCATGTAATGAAGTGGAAGGAAAATACCATGTGCACAAATCCTCTCTGCCTGGCTGTGCACTTGAAGAAGCAGAAAATGAAATGAAGTTATTCTGTAAGCCCTCCTGCAATACCCAGTCTTCCAACATCTACCTTCTACCAGAAGCATTTCATTCAGCAAGCTTCCCAACCCCACTTCACCAGCCCGAGTGCCAGTAACCTGTAGCCTCCACGTCTCACCATCAGGTGGCAGGCAGAACAGCAAGGAAATCTGATTAACCGCTTACCAGCTTTCAGTGCACTGAGCGACACTGCTACAATCCTAATATGTCAGCTGCTGCAGAGGTGAAATATATTCCCCAGGTGAAACCAGGGAAAAAAAAACATATCTCCCCCAAACCTCTTTCTCTGAGCCCCCTCCCCCCCAAAATACTGGATGTTCATAATGTCCAGCAGCTATCAAGACATTTTTGGATACAGACCAAAAATACCATCAGTGTTTCTAGCTCCCCCAAGGCACACTGAAGTTGCAAAGATGCGGTTCCTGACCTGTGGCATTACTGTATTCTCCACTGGGGCAGAGAGAAGGTGCTGCTGAGCCTACAGGGCAGAAATGTCCTCGAGGACAGAGATCTCCAGTGACACCGTCCTCTGGCTTTGCAGTCTTTGTCCTTCCTGTGCAGTAATAGCCTTAAAGCAGAAAGCATTTGAGTCCCATCTCCCATTCAAAACCAACTGTATTTCTAAGTAGCTAAAGAAGTTGTGGCTTTGTCTCACCCTGTGCACAAAGTCCTACAGGAGCATCTTGGCCAGACATATTGCAGAAAAACCCAGGGGCACAAGGCAGACACCAAGTGGCATCCTGGGCTCCTCTCTGTCCGTTCCAGGTGCCAGCAGGGCATGGCATCTCTTTTGGGTGTGCCGTGCCAGCAGGGCAATAATGTCCTTGTGGGCAAAGATCTCCAAATGGAAGCCCCACCTGAAGCAAAGAAAATTAAATGAATACAGTTTACGAAAGCTTTTGTAGTGCCAAAAGGTCTGAAGCTATGGAAGATATTCAGTACTCACAGGTGAGGAGCTGCTGGAGCCTTGAAGGCAGTAATGTCCTGGCTGGCAACGTCCTTCAGGCTCAGTCAGAGCAGCCACGCTGCAGTATGTGCCTGCTGGGCAGGGCTTGCATGAACCTGCCCTGACCACATCTGTGTACGTTCCCTGCACAAAGAGAGAAAACCAGGGAATGCCCCCTGCCAAGGGGACTGGAAGCCTGCTGAAAATTACTATTTGAAAAACAAGTCTGGATTTGATTCTTACCACTGGACACGGGAGAGGCAACGAACTTCCAGCCAAGCAAAAATACCCTTTGGGACAATCCTGGGGTGCAGCCAGGCCTGTCTCGTTGCAGAATGTACCCTCTGGACAGTCCCTACAAAGAGGCTGACCACGGACCTACAGAGGGCACAGAGAAAGAACTTGGCAGCTGTGCAGCAGTACTGCTTACCACCTGAACAAATGAGTGCTGCACATCCTACCAACTCCCAGAGACTCCCTACTGCAAAACAAACACAAAGGAACTGCAGTCTAAATGCAACAGGTTTGTGGTATCTGAACAGCACCTTGCACCACTGAAGCAGTAGCAGTCCACTTCTAAATTCGTGTTATGCAAGAAAGCTCAAGAAAAATTGCCAAATGAGCTATAGACAACAGTGCTGGACTGATGGATCTGATGTCCAGAGTTCTTCTGTTGCAGGGAGGAGATGGTGATTACCCACCCAGCTTAGGAGAAAACCCAAGTCCCCTTTTTTTTTAAGCTGACCACTTAAAAATGCTTCATGAATTTCTGTTCACACACTTTACAGTTTCCAAGGGCTCTGATGACTCCACAGGTATCTTACACGGTGTATACTGACATACTTACAGGCTGGAAGCTGCCAAGAGGACATGGCTCTGGCTTGAAAGCTCCTGTT
This sequence comes from Pterocles gutturalis, assembly GCF_000699245.1. Lineage (NCBI taxonomy): Eukaryota > Metazoa > Chordata > Aves > Pterocliformes > Pteroclidae > Pterocles > Pterocles gutturalis. The sequence continues at coordinate 34,423 of NW_010105544.1, read as the reverse complement.
AAGGAATAATGCCCCTCCATCACCACTTGCTGAAGAGCACTTTTAGCACCTCCTGTACAGAAGTAGCCAGGTTTACATGGTCCCGAGGGAGCCTGGTTATTTGTCCCATCACAATACAAGCTATGTGGGAAAAAACAAAAACCCTGGGTAGCAATGGGTCCTTTTGTCCCTGGATAGCACAATCCCAATACACAAAAATCCCTGCAGCCTACCCAGAATCTTAGAGACCCCTGTTCCTGTTTGCTTACAGGCTTTGTCATTACAGGTTTTGCGTCACTAAGCCTCAGATGATCTTCCACTCACCATTTGTCACACCAGCATGAAGATACGACCAGACTGCCCTTCACCAGCCTTAACAAGCTCAGTGCACACTCACGGAGAGGTGAAAGCCACCACAATCTGCACCTTCTCCTTCAGAATCAGATGTGTGATTTTGGTGTCATTAAAAGGAACGCAATAGGGTGGTGAATTATACTATCTGGTAATAAAAAAAGGGCTACCCAACTAGTATTAACAAAAATGTTTAAGCAAGAGCTGCTACATCAAGCCATGCTGCACTATAGACCTAATGAGTCTCAGCAGAAGTCAGTGAATAGTAAAAGCTGGGGGACAACTCAGACAATTCAATTCCTTACTGTAAATCTAGGGGTACAGGTACGTAGCCTTGGAGAACACAGGTAGCACATTTGCACTAGAGCCCTGGGAACAGAGGGGACTCCTCTGCAAGAGGGCTGAAGGTAAGGGTGGGCTGCTGTGGCAACAGACTTGAGGGTTGAACGATCCCTTTGCATGGGGACTGAACTGAGCCATATTCTCTGAAGATGTCACTCACCCAGGCGGGCAGTCCAAGCACTCACGGAGGCTTCTCAACCCGCTCGCGTTGCTGTAAGTTCCTGCAGGACATGGGATAGGTGAGGGAGAGCCGGGTGGGCAGTACGCCCCAGCAGGACACACGTCTCCTGTCACACCATCTGTGGGAAACTGAAATTGGAAAAGCCATCGTTCAGAGAAAGGAGTAAAAGGGATTAAAAGAGTTAAGGCATCACACTGGTTTGGGGCCAAGGCAGCAGAGAAAACAAAACCAGAGACATGCTCTGCTGCACAGAGAAGAGACGATACCTGCTTAAGGGAAAGGTAGCAAACACAGAAAGAATAAATATGGATGACCTTTTATATACCAGCAATCCCACCGTGATTCACACCCACTGGCCTTTCCACGTGTAGTGTTTCAGCTGGCTATGTTTTTAGTTAAGAGGGTGTTAGTGTTGAGAGGGAAAAATATAAAAGTGTTGCACTCCCTTTGAGGGAAGCACGAGTGGTCCTCAAGACAAACGTGAATGTGAGCAGTACAAAATTGTGACTTTTGAAGTCAGTGGGTTAATGAAAAGCACCGTGGTGGGAAAAAAAAAATAAAATGCAGTGGAGAACGATTAGATAAGAAAAAGAAAAACTTGCCACATGACTTACTGGAGTCAGAGCCCTGCCCTGGCAGTAGAACCCAGCCTTGCAGGGACCGCTTGGCCCAGTCTGTCCCGGAGCAGCACAGTAGAAACCATGGCCACACGGCCGGCACTCCGAGGGTCCGGACAGCCCCTTCTTGTCACTGTACGTACCCTCTGGGCAGGGTTCAGGTGCAGAGCTGCCTTCAACACAATAAAAGCCCTGCAAAATAAAGCCAGCTTAATACAGCGTTTAATTCTATTAAACAGATTCCCACACACCAGCTTCTTCCATTAGATAACCAAGAGAGAACAACTCACTGCTGGGCAAGTTTTGGGCTCTGTCATGGCAGGAGAGTCACAGTAGCACCCAGGTGGACACGGTCTGCAAGCATCTTCACCTTCGACACTGGAATTATCCCAGAAGAAGCCTGATGTACAGGGGAAGGAGAAAGGGAATCCAGTCCCCAGAGGGCAGTTGTAGCCAGGTGGGCAATTCCCCGTCTGGAAAGCAAAACACAGAGTCAGGCATGGTTTTGTTGTCTTTTGCTGAGTAGGGAAGAGGAATCTGTTAAGATTCAACACAGAAAGATCCAAGCTTCATCTAGAATTTCAATAACATGGCATTATTTTACTGCAAGAAAATGGGGTGGAAAAGAAGGGAAGGAAGGGAATTCAGAGTCTTATCAGTAGATTTCTGACCATGTAGGATAATTATTTCAAGTGAGGTTTTTTTTTTTAAGGTAAAATCTTGTCACTGAGACAGGCCCTACACATTGCCTATACAGTTGTGAGGAAGATGCTCTGCGTCCCACACTTGGAAAAGAACTGTATCCAGGATAAGAGTTATCACCTCAAAAGCATGGATTCATCCATGTGGAATAGAATCCAACCGCATTTTTCAGTCTTAATAGAGGCTTCTTTTTCTTAGCAGCTGTTAGTATTGGAAGAGTTTTTTCAGAGACAAGACATTCACAATGAAAGATCCCAAAACTCATTAGATACGGAGCAGCACCAATTCCTGACCTTTGAACTCTTCTTCATAGCCTGTATTGACAGGCAGAAGGCAAAGCAAAGACAGAAAACATGCATTAAACTTGTTCCATTAACAGTTGTAGACTTTGGAAAAAAAAAGAGTTGGGAGAACCTGGGCTATACTTACAGGGTGGGGAATTCCTCGGGGCTCAATCCCGTCTCTGTAGCAGTACTTCCCTGCAGGGCATGCCAAGCATTCGTCAGCGCGGCTTAGACCTCTCCGCTCACCATAGGTCCCATTGGGGCAAGGCTTAGCATGCAAGCCCTTGAAACAAAATAGAAAAATGGGTCTTTAACATCCTAACATGACTGCTGCATCCCACAAAGGCAAACATACAGCAGCTCAAGCAGTGAAAATAAGGGATGCAAACTGGGAAAAAAACACTGAAAGGCAACACTAGGAATGTGGTGTGGACACTGGAAAGATGGTATAATGGAATGGGGATCAAATCCTCTGTATTCTATACAGCACCTCAGAAAACTTTATCCCAATATCATGAACAGTTTTACAAACACTACTAAGATCTGAGAACACTGAGAAAGTACAGAAATAAGTGGAAAAAATTATTAGGATAGGCTCCCATAGCAAGACTAATCCCCGTGCAGACTGCAACTGTACAGCCAACTTGACGAGAGAGCAGTGATTCCCAAGGACCAAAGCAGATTCACTCACAGTTTCTCCCTGGGGACAGTAGTATCCTCTTGGGCAGGCATTTGCACTGGCATCTGGAACAACTGCTTGTCCTTCTGGGCACAGCAGCCCCACTGGGCAAACCATGGCAAGGAGCATCATGTCCCGGCTGGTGTGCTCACCAGCACAGTAATGTCCAGCAAGACAGGGCAAGCAGGAGACTGAGCCTTGGTCCTACAACATGAAAAGCACATGGTCCCACTTCCAGAGTGCAAAAGAATCCCTGCACATTTGGCAAGCTGTGTTGAGCCACAAAACAACAGAAATGCATGCAACCAACAGTGGACCCTATCAGTAAAGAAACCATCCTTACTTGCAGGGTCAGCACAGGTGGCCAATATTAAAATATTCAATATTTAAAGCACTGTACACAATCACCCCAAATACTCAGACTCATCATGCAAGGAGATGGGTTGGTTCCAGTGCCTCCTTTGAGGAACTCAAAGCCTCAAGCTCTCCCTGCCAAAATTCAGTCCTTATGCGAAGCAGACGCCAGGATAAAATTATTGCTACTTACTGAGAAGTTGCCAGCACCACATGTTCGAGGAGTAACAGTGCCAAGCTCAGGGCAGTAATACCCTCCAGGGCAAGGGATGCAGTCTGCAGCCGCTCTTGCACCATGTTCCGTGCGATAGGTTCCTCTGCAGGAGAAAATACAACAGAGAAAGGAGAGTCACAAACAGCAGCAAAAAGGACATCTCTGGTCTGCATTCTTAGTCTTTTGTATAGCAGTCTGCAGCCGCTCTTGCACCATGTTCCGTGCGATAGGTTCCTCTGCAGGAGAAAATACAACAGAAAGGACAGTCACGAACAGTAGCAAAAAGGACAGTGCACATCTGGTTTGCATTCTTAGTATTTTGTATAAAGGAAATCTACCATTTCTGGAGCCAAGAAACTGCCTGATTCAGAAAAATCTTGCCTGGACCACCTGGTAACATGTAAGGTGAAAAGAACTTACTAACATTTCTGGTGCAGAAAGACATTACTTCAAGTCAGAAGTGTTCTGAAATGCCATGTAGAAATATTTTCTTTGGTAGTTGCACAACTACTGCAGTCTGTGTTGGTGTACTTACACAGGGCACAGAACCGGCTTGGAGGTCCCACTGGTGCAGAAAGCTCCGGCAGGGCAGGCAGAGCAATCTTCCACTCTGCCATTTCCCAGCCTGGTACTGTAAGTTCCTGCAGGGCAGGGGTACTGCATGCCCCTCCTTGTACCTTTCCAAAGAAAGAGGAGAGAACCATCCTAATTCTTAATTCAGCCTTGAAGACAGAAGGCAATAAAGCCCCCTGCTCTTCATTGCTATTAAGTATTTACATGAGTTACATGTAAATACATATTTATATACATAAAAATCACTGCTCACAGCTCCAAGAGCAACAACAACACCAAAAAAATCACTGTTTAGCAAATATTGCAGAATTTCTGCAGGAACTTACAGATTTAGAATTGTGCTTGGACCAGACACTTGATTGTGAATTTTAATTCTTTTCAAATTAAGGGAAAGAAAATAACAACACCAAGATGCTCAGTTCAAGCAGTAGAGATTTAAAGTCTTGACTATACAGAATGGACAGTTTGCTATCCAACTCCACACTGATATACTTCGGTGCAAAAAATATGCTGATGAAGTCAGCGTGTGACTTTATTAGGGTCCACAACATTTCTGAAGACAGAAATAAACTCGATTTCCCCCATTCCTGAGAAAAGCTGCCTACCTTGAGGGCAGTAGTGCCCTGAGCTGCACATCCCAGTAGGGATATGGGCTCCTCCTAGACAAAACCAGCCTGCAGGGCACGGAAAGCACTCCTCTTCGGAGGTGAGGCTTGTCCTATTGCTCCACGTGCCTGGGGCACACTTGTGCTGCAGTGGGTGCTTTGTGCCTGGTGGGCAGTAGTGACCAACTGGGCACAGAGTGGGAGGCTTCTGCTTCCCCCCTGTTCCTGCAAACACAAAGCCAAGTTTAAGAGAAGCAATGTAGCCTAACAGGTAGCATACTGGCTTCACCCAGTCCAGTTCCCTCATTCTGCTTCAGCTCTGCTGCATGACCCCAAGTCTTGTGCTTTTCCTCTGTTTAAAAAGGGACAACAATAATTATTTCCTCTGCTCATCAGAGGCTTTATCACACAAGTGGTTACTAAAGCAATTATTCTTCAACTCAAGTGTCCTGCATGGTGCCCCTGTCCAAAGCTGGCGTAGACATTAAAGAAGCCACCAATAAGCTAAAAACTTTGAAGACTGTAAAAACTGGCCGCTTCCACATCATGAAGCTAACACAGTAACCATGGATGGCATAAACATTTCAGAGTAGAATTAAAATCAACTTGTCCAGCACGCACAGCAGTCTCTGCAGTAACACCGAAGGGCAACTTTATCCCATTTACCATTATTGTGATACCTCACTGACCTGCTCTAGTGCTTACTGGTGGGCTCTGTACTACCGGTACCAAAGAACACAGTTCACTTTGTCATAAAGCCACCTACCTCTCACACAGACAAATCCAGCGGGGCATGTTTCACATTGGGACTTATCAAAGAGGTTGAAGTCATTGCCAATGGTTCCTGGAGGACAGGCGTTGCTGGGAAAATGAGGGCTGGATGACCCCGCTGGGCACACATACCTAAGAAAACACAGCAGGCTAGCTGGGACAAATGTTTGGATGCAAGAGGGAGACAAACTCTGTGCACTACTAGAATATTAGGATGAATACTGCAGCTAGGAAAAAGCTGAAGCACTTGATGTTGTGGCTGACAGCAATGTAACCGACAACCAATAATGCAGAAATACTGAAAATATAACACTGTAAACGGACTGGTTGTGTCATCTGTTTTTTCACCAAAAGAGAAGTGGGTTATTCAGCCAGGTCGTGCTGTTTGTAACCATGGGATGTGTGGCCTGGCTTCGTTCTTGTCTATTTTTACCATGTATTCTGTAGCGATTGCAGGCAGCAGTGCCTTCCTCCAGAACAGTCTGTGCCACATAAGATCTTGACATAGCAGAAGATGGCACCTGCACCTCCCTATGCATAACGCAAAAACAACGGAGGTAAAACATATGCACAGACATAAATAGAAGCACAGCAAACAACCAAGGCTTACCCTGGTAAGCACTCTGCATCAGGCTGGGCTAAGGCAGCCTGAGTACAAGCTCTCCCTGCTGGGCAGGCTCGGCAATCAGCAGCTTCATCCTGGCCTTGGAGAGGATTGTAGGTACCTGGCTGGCATGGGACTGGATAACTTGCTCCAGCAGGACAGAAATACCCAGCGGGGCACTTCAAACACAATCCAATTCCTAAAGAGAGAAAAGACATTTAAGGTCCCAAAGGGAGCATGGCTTGCAGACAAAACACAGGGTCCTACAGAATATGATTCCTTTGCTTTCACCTACAGCAAGAAAGTGTGATGGAGGTTCATTCATACCAACAATAAAGCTGCCACAAAGCCAGAAGGTGGTGGTGTTGGATTAGCTGAATGTTACTGCGGCTGAGTGGCTCAGTGAAGATGTAAAACCATCTGGACTGTGTTCTGAGCAGTAACACAAGAAACGCGATACATTAAAAACAAACAAAAACATCAGCCTTAAAACACACTCTGATGCAGGTATGTTTAACAATCACGATGCTTAAGCCTCAGCAGTAAGAGACCCCAGGGTTTCCAGGAAAGCTGAGCTGTTTCCATGTTTGCTTTCTGAACACAGAGAGAGAAGAGTGGGTTTTGCAGACTGGAGGTATACTCAATACAAGCACATGGATACCTGTTTGAATGACAACCAGTTTGAGCTGGTTGACAACATCATCTCTAAAATCCCATGTGTTAAACAAAAGATGTTTGCTTTGTAACTTAAAGGAACACTAGTAAGATCAATACACAATAAAACAACAATCCCTTACTGGTGTTACCATGTTCAGAAAGTGCATCTCATTACAAAATGTCCCCAAAGGTTTAACTTAGTGAAAAGGGAGCACAAATTTAGCACAGGAGTAGTTGCTATCCTCCTGCCTTTCAACAGCACAAAGCAAATAGAGCAATTGAGGGGAAAGGGAAAACACCGGCTGATGGTGGTGGCTCCCTGGAGTGCTTCCAGGCTGAACCCCTGCTGCCTTCCAAATGCTTGTCAAGGCAAGGCTCAAGCATATACTGGTGTGTGCGTGCCTCTGCAGGCTGGAATAGAGCCTTACAGCACCCCCAGAATCATCAGGATGTATTAAAATCTAGTCTTCCCCCTCTACGGATTGAAAGCGTAGGTCCAGCATAGGATTCCTTAGGGTGCAAAGCAAGTTTAAGGGTCATCTTTCCCACTGCCTTCCACCCACTTGCTCATTCCCACCCCTCAGAAAAATCTCATTATTTCCACCTTACATTTACTCCACACAGCACAGATTGAACACAAGCTTCAAAAACCTCAGTACAGCAAGATCTGAATTTCTCAAGACTATGCAATTCCACAGCTCTGAGCACAGCAACACGCCTGAGGGGGACTGCAACCTCACGGATCTGTGAGACCCTTTAAAAACTGCCTCAAGCTGACAAAAGCTTCATGATGCGGATCTGCACCCCTAGAAAGCCAGCGGGACTGCCATTTTATATAACCAGAATCTGCCACTTAGCTATAGGGATATAAAATTTCCGTTTCTTGCCTGACTTTCTGGAGATGATGCTTCCCTTTGGAGTTCAGAACAGATGTAATACCGTGGCTGCCTGGACACTTTACACGAGATCAATCAGGGCAGGGATTTACAGCATATTATCTATTCTGCAGGAGCAGGCTAGACGATGTACTTGCTGTACAATAACTGTGATGCAGAAAAATTTGGTTTCACGGAGGGGTAAGTATGTTACACTTAACACGCTGTCGTGCAGATGGTGGACACAGGCTAAGACCGTACGAGCCATCATCTACCTCACGGTAGTATACTTGAAATATTCTATGGGCTTTCAGAGTCTATTCATGTGTCTCCTGCCTATTTTGCAGCAGGCACTGTCCTATCTTTGCCAAGTGTTCCTTAGGAGAGTTGACAACATCATTATATAAAGTAGTACAGGCGCAGCATAACAGCTTACATTATTAAACTGAAAGAGTTTTTAAGTTCTAATTTACTTTGCAGCTTCTACAGTGTTTGTTCAGGTGCCACTGGCCCTGTCTCTTGAATTTTGCTGTCTTGATGACATGTGAGGTTTGTTCCTTGCTGCACCATGTAAATGCACTTCTGGTTTTAATTTCAGAAGTGGGCGGAAAGCAGCAATTTCCTAGACTTAGCTGGTGAGTTAAAAAAAAAAAATAATTCAACAGTCAAGATGCTTTAGAAGCTGAGTCATTTGCTAGAAAAGAAATGATCGAATAGAAAAATAGATGGCTTGATTTGAAGGAGATAATTATTTTCTTAGCACGTGTACCTCTCTGAGGGGGAAGAGCCCAGCAGGTGTAAAGGGAGACGAAGCAACTGAACTCTGGGTTTCTGCTCCTAGCAGTGCACCTGGTGATTTGTGACCCCGGACAAAACATTCTGGACCTGGGCCAAAGTGAATTGAGCTCATTCCCTGAATCTCCCTCTGACTCTACTTTCCCATTTGTACAGCACTGGTAAGGAGAGAGGGGCATTTTTTATATCACTGGGAGAGACGCTGAGGTATTCCAAAACATTCAAAAGCAGGCAGAGCTAGCCTCAGCAACGTGTCATCACTGCAGCACAAAGCCAGGACTCCCTTTCCATGCCGAAGCCAAGCAGAGAAGACTTGAGCAAAGCTCTATTATTCTGCCCTTTAAAATTCATTTATCCGTTACAAAATCTAGTCATTTTCAACAGGTTCCCCAATCAGTCCTACTGTATGCAAAACGAAGTTCTACTGATTTAGAAAACCGAACTAGATCAAAAATATTTATAAGGAAACATCACAGAAAGTAGAGCTGGAAAGCTGTGGAAGCCTGGTGCCTACCTGCTTACATGCATTTCAGAACATTACACACTGCTTCAGCCACTTGGTACTTTTAAAAATTCTTAAGGGCAGGACTTCTACAGCTTCTGAAGGCATATATTCCAGTGCTTCTTTACTGTTATATAATAATCATCACCTTTTCCCTCCATTGCAACTTCTTTGGAATCTCTGCATTTCAGGGCAGGTATCTAAACACCAGGGTCCATATCCATAGAGGCAGTTCCAATAACATAAGCAGAGAGTGAGCACTTGTGGATGTAACAGCTTGGTAATTCCTGAATTCACCAAACCTGGCGACTCGTGGGAGATTCCAGGGGTGTTCCTTTCATCCAGAGCTCGAGGATTGCCTGAGCCAGAGCCTACTAAATAAGTACTGTAGCTGCCAGCCTCTTCATAAGAATGTACTTAACAGTGTGATTTACAGTGAGAATCATTACCCCCAGTGTCCAAACTGAAGATATTTATGACACAGACCTGGCAAGCATGAGGAGCTGCTGCTGGGTGTGTGAATTCCCTCTTTGGGCTTGAAACTCCCTGCTGGGCATGGAGGGGCCGCAGAGCCGTCGGAACAGAAGTGACCTATAGAAAAGAAAACAATTTCTGTTTCAGAAACAACATTCTGGACAACGCAGACTCAAGATTAGATAGGTGATGGGTCTCTTGCATGCTGATGCGTCTGTGCTGGGGGAGGTGGTGACAAATGCAAAAGCACAAGCCTTCATATCCATCTGTCCTTCCAATTCCAACCCTTTTACTCATTAATTCAATACATGTCAGCAGATAAATTGCCCTGCATTGGGGGCAATGGCTATCTGGAGGAAGCAAGGGTGCCTGCTCAGTGTTTAAAGCACTAGAACTTTCAAAGGGTCCCTGCATAAGACAGACAAAGGATTTTCCTGTGTTTACACTGAGAAAAGACAAAGCTCAAGAAGCACAAGGGAGAAATTCAGGAGGAAAGCTTTCTATCAAAGCTAACAAAAAAAAAAAAAAAAAAAAAAGCAAGCTTTGAAAGTCAGTAATATTTTCAAACTTCAAATATTCAAGTTTACAAATAATTTTAAGTATTTATGGCAAGTTGTAAAGGAGGTTATAGAATTTTACATTTTTTCTGGGTTTCCTTGATTTTTGAAAGAGCATCTTCCTTGAGAATTTCAATCGCATTTCAGCCAGCTCTTGTTTGTTGAAGGCAACTGTTTAAATGATTGACTGTTCTTTTATCCAAGAACATGTTCATTTCAGGAATACAAACAAAGCTGCTGTGAAGACTATAAATTGCTTGGTTCTTCAATATAAGCAGAGACGCATGGACATAATCAATGGAAGAAAAGAGCAGGTCACTTACCTTATTTAAAAGCAGCACATTACAGATAGCCCAAATTTTTCATGGTTTGGAAAATTTGACAAGATTTGAAAAATAAATTCTCATTCATTTCCTGTCTAAAAATGTTTCTTCCTTTTGTAAAACTGAGCTGGCAAAGAGAATTCAAACATTTAATACCTCGTGACGCTTCTTTTATTAGTTAGCATCATTAGAGTTAATTGTTCTCTCTTCCTACTCTAATTCTTTTGCTCTCTCCAAGATCATGAGGATTACAGATCAGCCGAAATGCTCCTGCTACTGCTCTAAGGCCGTGTTCCTCTGCCCAGTTCAATACACCATCTTTCACCTAAAATCCTTCTGCCAGTTGTACATTTAGCGATGAAATGCCCATAATCCAGCTAGAATCAGTTAGTCTTTCCAAGTAAGATTTTGTAGAACTTGATTATAAAATGCTTTACTAAAATCCAAATAGGTATTTGTAGAGTGCAAACAAAGAAGAAAAAGGAAAAAAAAAAGAAAAATAAGAAAAAAAGAAAAAAGGGTTTAACTATGGCATGACAGTGCCACTGCCATGCTGAAATATATTGCTATGTATGAGCACAGCAATGACACTTCATTCACACGCAGGCAAAACTAAGTACACAGATTATATATCATTAAAGTCAGTCAAACCGTGGAAAAGTACGCTGGGAATCCTCAGGGCTCTCCTGCTTGTGGTGGTATCCAAACTCCTTACCATCCATGGGCTTCGCAACTGGGCTGGGTGACTTATTCAGGTTTAAGAACAGAAGAGGGACTAAATTTAACACCCAAACACTGAATTTCAGCATGGGATACTCTGCATATATTTAATCTTTTGATCAATCTACTCAGAGATTTTCACTTGCTCTCTCCAGGTTTTGTGGCCGATACGCTGGAGGTGAAACCTGAGCGCAGCCTTTGGCTGATCTTGCACTGTATCAACAATCATACGGTACCAAATCTGTCACTCTAAAATCCACCTTCTAACGTGCCCATGTCTGTTCAAATGTTTAGCAAGTACAATTCATAAACATTTCCTTAAGTCCAAAGAAGCCAGTGTTTCCTGGTCTCTTTATGGAGCCATGACTAGTTCCCTGGCCCTCTACGGAGCAGAGCAAATAGCAAGAGCAATGTGATACACATCCACAGCCCCACCGTCGCTTCCCATGCATGACTAACCCTCTGAGAGGTGAGTTATTTGCTATTTGTACCTAAGCCCAGGCACTGGAAATAGGACAACTCCTCTGTTCTGTTCTCCCACCTGTGTGTTATAACTGGATCTAAAGTACTGAGATTTTGGTCCAGCACGATCTCTTTAGCTCGTTTGTTTCTCCTTCTACTGGACAATGCGTAAGGCACCCAGAGTACAGGAACTCTCCATTATTTAATAAGAGGGATTCTAATTACAGACGTAAGAGTCAAGTTACTGGGTTTAGTGACTCTGCAGGAGGGACCTGGCGCTGTTCATTAAATGGTTCATCTTCACATGCAGTACAGGGCTTACAGGAGAGACGACTGCAGATCTCAGACTGCACCCTTGTAGTAACATCACACATTCTTTTACAAACTCACAGCAACACCATGCTCTCCCTTTGAGGCCTTTTTCCTAGGGTTCAGGTGGGCTAGGAACCACAAATTAAAGTCTGATGGTATGTGGAGGGCATTACCAGCGATATTGCTGCTACATGCAGCACTCCACTTTTCCTATTACCAAGTCCTGCATTGAAGAATGGAACAGAATTTAGGTGGAGGGCTCTGGAGGGATACCAAAGCACCACACCTTATCACAGGAAACAAGCACAACACAAAGCTAACCTACCAAATCCTCACCAGGCTTATACTCGCTCTCTGGGATGTGTAAGGGATACGCCAGGACTTTAATGCTGCCGAACCCCTCTCTCTTTACAGGCAGACTGTGCCAGGCAGCCATTCAGTATTAGAATGGCTTGACCTGCGCTCTCACTGAAGAGTGGCAGGCTATCAGCCTGAGCAAATGCAAAGCTTTGGGCTTTTGTGTCAGCATTATTCACAGGTAGATTCTGATACACTCACAGAACAGTCTCCTTAAGTTCTACGTTTTAATGACCACAGAAGATACTCAAGAGATGTACTTACCTGCTGGGCAGGGCTGGCATAGCCGAGTGTCTTCAGCTGAGAAAGAACCAGGAGGGCAGGCTACACAATGAGCGCGGCTGGGATCCGGCTGCTGACCGGCCAAGCAGCGCTAGGGGGAAGAAACACCAATTCATACCAGGTACAGAGACCATTGCTGCCCAATGCTGCGTCCCAAGGAGGCACGAGTCATTCTATACCTGTCTGCTCCGTCCATCTGGGCAGATGTATCCCTCTGGACATTCCCGACACTCCAACTCTCCCTCTGGTGAATACCGACCAGGACGGCAGCTCCTCTGCACCCCGCTTTGTGGATCGCAGGAATAGCCATCCGGACACGCGCGGCACCCAGCTCCACTCTCTAGGCTGAGATAGCCGCTAGGACAAACCTGCAGCGAGGGCACAGAGAGCATCAGATCCACAGAAACACGTTCCTTCCATGAATAACGTAAAACAGCAGTTTCAGAAATCCTCAGCTCAAGTACCAGAATCAAAGGATCTTGGATCATTTTCAAAACCCGGCCTATGTACTCTTGGGAGCTCCCAACATGCGCTCCTTACTGTCAGTGGTCTAAACAATGAATGGAGGGACAACCTGCTTTCTCTGAGCCAAATGCAGTGCAGGAATTTCCTTTAAAATTTCAAAGCAGACTGCAAAATATGGGAAGAAGACTGAAATCACATCATTCAAAATACACGGGCATAGAGTCAAAAAGTACTGCTTCACCTGCTTGCTGCCTTCCCCTGTCCTTCATCTCACCTGGCAGGCTGTGATGGTTGCTTGAGCAGTAAGTTCGTTGGCTGTTCCCAGCGGGCATTTCCTTGGAGCTGCTTGACCCCCAGGGCAACTGAATAAAAAATAATGAAGTTATAAAATTAAATTTTTCCACTTCTTTGGAATTCCATCGCCTAGCAGCCAGTAAGGGTGTTGTGTAGATACAGGAACATCCCCCTCAGCAACTGCCCAAACAAATGCTCTTTTAGCCACGGAAACATGGATTCAAATCAGATCCCTGCAGAACCTCCGAGGGTTCTGACACACATACAGGAGCTCGAGGTGCATCGCTTGGATTGCACGTGCAAGGACTGAATTTATAGGAGATGTGGCAACCTGACCTAGGGTTCAAGACAATCTATACAAAAAAACATGCTGAAGAACAATCACTCCCATTGACTTCAAGAGGATCTGTAAGTGCCAATTCCTGCAGAAAGCCCTGGACAGCACTTTAAGTCCAAGACAGTGGTTTTCCTGGTCGGGTGATTATGCCTCTGTAAGAGTTGGGCGCTATGCTTCGTGCCCCATGATCTGCATTACAAGATAGCTCCTAGAATATTCTCAACGTCAAAATGATGTCCCAAATGTTTACCTTTCTTATTGCAGGATTATAAGTGCTGGGAGGGAAGGAGGGAGACTTACTAGAAACCTGTTGGACATTCCAAGCAGTTGCCAGCTGCATAGTAATGTCCCTGCCTGCAGTCTATGAGACAGTGGGTCTGGCAATCGATGCTGCAGTCTGGTGAGAGGGAAGAGGTCCCTAAAAGAAAGCAAAATAAACACATTTAAGGCACAATGAACAAATGTTCAAGACTCCAAGCTAAATCTCCCTTTTTGCATTTCTTACTTTCATTTTGCAAGTCTATCACATCTAGATTCCAGGACACCACTATCCTAATTCATTTGTTTTGAAAAGTAAGCTTCCTTGTGGTAACTGCACGGATTTCACATGAAGATCCTCACGAACTGCTTCTCTCTGTGCCAAAGCAACAAAAAATGAGGGTGCAGGGTGGGGAGGAGAGTTCCAGGTTTTTTTCTTTCTATCTGTTCCATACTCAAATAAGCACCTTGGTATTATTATTGTTACCCAAAACCACTAGCACATTCTTTTTTTTTTTTTTTTTTTTTTTTCTTTTCTCCTCTACTTAAAAAATTAAAACCTCTTGGTGGATGCATTCCCCCCCCAACTTCTCTACCTGTCTTCTTCCCTGGAGAAATTCCTTAAAAGAAGATTGTGCTTTTGAAAGAACAGCAGCCACACTCATGGGTTTACAACCATAATACTAAGCAACAACCATCTCTAATGCCTTATAGCTTTCAAATGTAACAATGTCAGCATTAATTAAAAAACAAAAAAAACCAAAACCAAACAAAAAAAAAACCCAAAAAAAAAACACCAGGAGTCTGCCTGGGTGAGAAAGTAACCCACTCACCTCTCAGGAAGGTCCTAAAGCTGCAGAACAAAATTAGCCAACTCACAGCACTAGCCATGGGGGTTAGCAAAGTTCTTTTTTTTTTAAAAAAAAAAAAAAAGCTCAGAGTTTATGTTTAAAACATTTCTCCAGCATCTGGTGTTGCTTTTGTTGAAGCCCGGTGTAACCAAATCCCTCGCAGGTAATCACTTTGCAATACAGCCTGAAGTGAAATGAACACCGAGTTGCAGAAAGAAAAGACAGACAAAGAGTTAATCCCATGGAAACTCCCCTGGAGCATTGCTGATGCTAAAAAGTGAGAAAACCCATTTAAACACGATATAATGTACACCTTCCAAGCATCTGCTAAGCAGGGAGATTGACAGTGTACTTGTCATCCTGCAGACCTGTATGGCTGACCAGCAGGATGACCTAATGACAAGGACCCTGTAGAGCCACAAAATTCTTCTTTTTCTTCAACATCTAAGTGAAATATTCCTTGTTTGTGGACTGTTTATTCTGCCATTTTAGGTTCTCCCTGGAATTTGAAAACCCAGACAAACTCTTCCTCAAACAGGATTCTCCCTTGTCACGTCCACTATCGACGAGCTAATTTTTCCTTTTCCAAGATAACTCTTTGATGATACATAAGGCTTAATTTCATCAAAGCTACGGCAGTGCTAGTAAGCAAACAGAAATCATGATGTGTCCTCTCATTTCTGCAGGCCTTTCAGAAGGCAGCTGAGGACAACTGCAGCGGTCAGGGAAAGCACAGCTCCTGTTGGGAAGGGTGGTCCCACCACGCACACAAGGAATTCCACCCCACGGCTGCCTACCTTCACTTTCTGAAAAATGATCTTCATAGTTTGGACTAGAACACAAAGTGCACGTTATCCCTGAACTGCTCAAGTCCCCTAACAGAAGACTGTGTCCGAGCATCTCTAGCCAGCATGGCGCAGAAGCTCTAACCACCAGGGCTGAATGTCTACGCAGAGACCTCACGCCTGTCTCCCTAACTAGCAAAGCACCATCTGTTGCACTTTATAAAGTCTTTAATTAAACTCCTCCAGTAGAACTCAAGATGTGTCTGTTTCTTCCTATTCTACAAACAACTCCTGGAAATCTCTGCAATTATCTTATATTACAGACAAGAAAAACCATTAAAACCTAATCAACACAGCGGAAAGGCAGGCACCAGGCCAAGTGCTTCTAATTTTCTTCCCATTTTCAGCCTGCTTGTCCCTCGTACTTCAAAAAGTTCAGAAAATATAGAAGATGCAACGGAAGACAGAAAAGATAAGAAAAAGGGTTAGATTCACTTTGCCTCGTTTTCAGGTCCCTAACTATAGAAATCTCAGATTCATGCAGGGATAACTCACAGGTCAAATTCACACCTGCAGCACGTGTAAGGCAAAGGAGGATCTGCTATTTGACTGCAGTCTCATTTGAGGGACGAAATACTGACCTCGTGCTCAAAGATGGTCCTTCCTCTGATCAGCTGAACCAGAGCTCTGAGAGGGTCGGTGACTTGCTGTATGTCATGCACCCCGCTAGTACAGCATGAAGCCATTGAGGCTTCCCCATTTTGAACTCTAAACCTCTCAAAATGTTCTGATGTCCACTGGATCTGCACCAATTTTGAATATGCCCATTTCCACCGTCTCTGTCCTAGTGACTCCTGGTGTTAGAAAAAATGAATCTGGCCTGATGCACTGCAAGTGCACTGCTACAGAAATGAACTGCTGCAAGAACAGCAGAATAACCTGGGACGCACTCCGGGACACTGCGATTCACTTTCATACAGCAGCAGCATCATTCATCTGAAACATCACAAAACCCTGTATAGTTTACAGTGATGGTAAGCCATAGCTATCTATTCCTAGCTATAAAGAAAACAGAGCTTCGCTGTTATTTCATCCTTTTCTGTCAAGAAACAAATAGATGCAGATTGAATTATAAATCTAGGCTGTTGGACGCAACGCACAGAAATGCAAAGATGACTCCAGCAAGGAAAATAAATGGGCACGTCCTTTTCTTGGTTGCAAGTGCTGGAGGCCTACCAGCTATCAGCATATGCATTCCTCTGGGATACAAAATAGCTCAGCTTCCAGAACTGACACACTCATCTTCTCTCCACCAATGACTTGACTATTGCTTCAGCAAACCTGCCTGTATTCGAAAAAGCTCCTATTTTTCTTGAACCGTTTGGTCAGTCCTAAAGAAACCAGTCAGCCCTGTAATATTAGTAGTCCTTCACAAAACAGGAAAGCACTATTTTTCTTGATTAACACCAACAAAAGCGTTCTGCTCAGCGCCCTGCCAACAGTAAGGAGCTCCCAGGTGTGTCAGCAGTGGCACTACCCACCCCAGAGCAGGAAGATTGCCCTCCTGTGGTGAATGGACCAGGAGGGATGGGAACGACCTGCAACCTTGCAGAAAGTTACAATCAGTCACCCTGAAATTAATTACCATTTCCACGTAGGCAATTTTCCTCAGCCATCGAACCTGACAAAATGTCCATTTCCTAAATGAAAAATACGCAAATACCCAAAATTGCATGTCTCATTTCACCTACAGCAAGTCTTTCTGGGGGAAGAGGGAATGGAGGCACAGAAAGCTCAAAACTGGGGGAGAGGTGGGAGTTAGAAATCACATGAGGAATAGTTTTGTTACTTATTTGTATGGATATAAATTCTAACAAGTTCTGACAGCTTATAGAGATTCCTCTTCAATACAAAAGGAGATCTATGACTTTGAATCAAAACCCCTCTCAGTTCTCGTACAGAAAAAGCAAGCACGTTTCAACTTAAAGCCCCCATTTTGCCCCATAAGACGGCAAGAAAGACAGTGATGGCTAAGGGTGGAGCCTCCTCCCATCCACTTCCCTCTCTTTTTTCATTATTATGCAGATAGTGCTACTCAGAAGCCTATAGATGAATACATTAAAATTCCACTTTTAGAGCTGTAAAGTCAAGGCTACATCTTTCTTGCATGCACTCATAGATGTGTATATACATACATATATACACACACCCATGTGCACGCCTCATAAAAAAACTCTCCAAGTGTCCTCTAACACCTGTAAAGCACACGCATAAATCACCCTGGGTTTCCAGGCAGCTGTAGTGCTCCCCTATATATGCATCCCAATGATCGGTTAACACCTCAGAGACAAAGAAATGGTTAAATATCACAAAACACCAACAATTACCAATATAAAACCTACACATCCACTGAGAGATGCCGTAGCGATAGAGACTATTTTCCTGCTGTGCAGTCTTAGAGGAAGCTGAGCACCGACAACAAAAAAAAAGTGGTTTAACATGGGCCAACACAGGTGAGTAGCATGTTAAATATATACAAGCACCGTCACAGCCGGGGTGCCAACACACACACAACACTGAGCCAGCCTTCCCAGGCAACTGAAAATTTTTCCCCTTCTATGAGAAGCAGCAATATAACAGTAGGATAACATTACACCATACCTTTAATTCGCATGTTGTTTTACATGCTAAACTTTATCCCTGCTTCGCTTACAAAGTTAAACACTAAACTTAACCACAGAGAGAGAAATTAAATAGCACAATACAGGAAAACCAGAAAGATCTTCAGACAAATTCAGATTAAGATGCAGTACAGCTTTCCCAGTCATCTCCACGAGACACGGCATCAATGGCCCCTGGATCAGGGGAGTGTAAAGGTGGGAGACAGAAAACAAGGGGAGAATCCTAGGTCTGGAGAAATCAACAGCAAAACAGTCCTGGATTTCTACAGGGCTAACATTTCATGCAATACTGCATATACCCAATATCAAACCCACTTATGTCAAACCCAACTTTGAAAAAGACTAGTAGAACCGATGACAAATAATAAAAAGCCACCATATCAGCAAAACCTGACAGCGTTCAAATACGTACACAGTACCAGAGGCAACACAGACAGACAAAGGCACCCATCCAAAAAGGCTCAGCTGGGAAAAGCTGCCTTAACCACAGGTGCTCACAGCTTAAGAAAAAATGTTGATAAAAACACAGTCATTAATTCCTCTCCAGCAGGTAAGACGTGCTTGGTCTGCTCTGTCCCTATACCCATCGAGCAAATAACATTGTCTCCTCAGGAAAACCAGAAAGATCTTCAGACAAATTCAGATTAAGATGCAGTACAGCTTTCCCAGTCATCTCCACGAGACACGGCATCAATGGCCCCTGGATCAGGGGAGTGTAAAGGTGGGAGACAGAAAACAAGGGGAGAAAATGTTGATAAAAACAGTCATTAATTCTTCTCCAGCAGGTAAGACATGCTTGGTCTGCTCTGTCCCTACACCCACTGAGCAAATAACGTTGTCTCCTGCCCCACCCCAAACCAAACTTAAAACACTCTAACAGTTGTACCCCAGGTCCAAGCATTTATCCCACTACCCTGCCTTTGACGAGGGTTAGCAGAAAATGCTTAAAGTAGGAGATGAGCCAAAGCAGCTGGGCATGAACAGACAGACCCTTGCCTCGTCATGCTCTCCCACGGCTTCCCATTTTCCCTGGTAAGTGTACACTTATAAACACTGCCCAGGGCTGTCCCTGGACACTGTCACAGGACACACTATGCTTCCAAAATTTCAGAAAGCTCACTCCATCACAGGATGTATTTCTGTTGATGCCTTCTTAGATAGCTGCACCCCGAGAAGATTCAGAAAGCATTTGTTAAAGTGATTACAAAATTATACTGTGGCGAGACACTGGTGAACACCTCTTATTTCTTTGTATTGCCCTTAGTGAGAAGGGGACAGGAAGGCTAAGTCCCTTTTGGTGTCTGTTGCCCACAATCCTTCATTTTCAGTTGTGCCAAACAGCAACGATAACCCTCCGTGAGCCCGATTAGCATCACATGGATTTCTTGACAAAGAGGACACCTGAAATCACACCCTGCAGCTACCGCTGCCTTCTCGACTTTCCACTGCTGCAATGCTGCTGTAGGGTGCAGGGGGAGGTGGTTCACAAATGTGTTTTGTGCATCACTGAGAAGCAAATAAATAGACAAAAAGTAGTCACTGCCGCTGACTTTGCACTCCTGTCTCTTGCTCCAGCAGAGCGACTGGATTGCAAACTCGGTGAATCAAAGCTGACTTTTCAGAACATGAACCCAGAGAAATGGGGCCAGTGCTTAGCTACCCAACCAAGCTCACGCTGAAATTAGCCAGAGGAAGCAGGACAAACGCGTGGAGGGTTTGCCAAAGAGGCTGAGGGAAGCATTTTTCAGTATGCAGAATAATAAACAGGGCTGGCTACAGCTCCAGTGTATGCCAGGGCAATCCCAGGCTGGATTGAGACCAGCAACGTGGAAAACATTTTAGGAAAAGCAACACAGGCATTCTATAGCTTCACTAGAAAGCATCTCAATGACTCTGTTCGGACTGTGTGGTCCAGTGTGGTTGACTTAGCTTCTCCCTAACACATTTCAAGGACCCCCATCCTTTGCTGTCTCTCACCCAAACTAAAGAAAGGTAGCCCAGGCCTTCCCTGCTGATAAGCACCATGGCTTTGAGACAGGCAGTGGTGCCCAAAGGTTGACACAAGATCAGAGATTAAAGCAAAAGGTGCAGTTAGAAGATGGGACAAGTGAAGATGAGGAAAGGGCTGAGCTGCCTGAAACAGCACAGGGGTGAGGCTCCGGCTCAGGGATTAAATCTATCTCCAGTGTTATGTCAGTGAAGTGGTGCCTGCTTGTTTATCCCACAAGACCTCTCTCATTTTGTTCTTATAGTACAACAATGGATCTTCATTTGTTGCTGTTAGTAATAAAACATGAGAAGCCCCCCACTGAATACGGCAACATCTCCCAACCTTGTGAACACAACAGAAGCCCCTTAAAGCCTGTTACAATTCTGTGGCATGAAGTAGGGGAATGCTTTTGGCTTGGTTTTTATTTGTAAACAATGGTAGCCCCAAAAAAAAACTCTATGGAGAGTTCATATAGAAAACTCTCACTGAAGAATAAGTGAAGCATGTCCAAAATTGTCCTTCAAAGTGTTCTTCAGACAAAATTAGACCTAGAAACACCCTCATTTTTCTTCCATCAGAGGAGATGTGAATAGTGCAGTCCCCACATGGGTTCAACATATGGATAGAGTACAAGGGGCCAGGGAATAGCTGGGGTGTAAGCAAACAGAGCTGTTGTATCAACTTATGTCAGATAACTGTAAATTCATAAGCTTCTAGGCACAGGTGAAAGAATAGTTCCGTTGTCTTGAAGGTATGTCACCTCAGTATAGAGTCTGTAATAGTGTAGCCTGGTTACAGTGTGCTGCATTTTAAAGGGATCTGGAAACACCACCCTGTATGATGTATGTACATTCCCCTTCTTCATAGAAGAGGACTAGGAACTCAGTACAGGAGAACAAAATATAGGGAAGATGTGGTCACTTCATAGAGTATCCAAAAAATTGGAGGAACAGGGATGGAACAGAAACACTACTGGCAGTTGAGCATGACAGCTGAGGGTGTTGTTTCTCTTCCCTTCTCTCAGGATGAAAGGGTCCACAATAGGATAGTCTGAAGGCCTATAAATACTAGTAAAAAATATAGTTTTAATAAACCACACAAGAAAAACAGGAATCCAGATAACAAATGTTCCACTTCTGTATATGCATAGTGGCATACAGTCCAGAAAGGATCACACCTTCAAAGGCTCCTAACAGCACCAGATCTTCTTTTGAGAGACCCCATCATGCATTTTATTGGAAAACAAGATTGCTCCTATAAGAGAAAAGCAGGACAAGCTGCTGACTCAAGTTTGCAGTTTTATTTGCAAGTGCCCCCCACCACTCCCATTATTACTTTACCTATATCCTTAATGCAATTGTACTTCATCCTGCAGTAGGTACCAAAGCAAAGGCAACAGCATCATCATATATGTAAATACTGAAAAGTGTGGCACCTGTGCCTTGGAGAAAGCAAGGACAGAAGAGGTTCAAGCCTGCCTAGTGCAATCCCTGTTGGGAAATACTGCCTTTAGCCTCCTTAAAGCTCATACACACCACCACAGGATCATGATTTCAGGGTCTTGTCACTCAGTGGCTTGGACTCTTTTCCAACTCTGGATGCTTTTTTTATCCCAGGAAGTTTTATACAGCCTGCATTGTCCAGGTACAGTTTCAATCAAAAAGGTGCCTTGCATCAACTAGAATTGTCCTGTAAGAGCAGAAAAAGAACAGTGTCAGCTACACACTACTGATTTATTCTCCACAATAATGGGGCCAAAATCACTGTTTCTCATTCCAGAGCTTAAACACCTGGATAGCTACTTCACTTGATGTTACTTTTACCTTCTGTAAGAGTGTCAGACAGCTTTAGCAATTACAAAAAAAGTACTTGAAGACCTTAAGGTTGGTTCAGTTGAACAGATTCCATTCTTCCAAGTGTTCGAATTCAGACCTCTTTTCCATTGCAATAGCTTTTGTTAGCTTCTGCCCCTGGCTTTCTGAATATCAACCCCTATTTCCAGGGGGAACATAGTACAGTCTCCAGGGCTACATCCAGTCTGGTTACAGAGAACTGAAGAGATAAAACTTCTTCACTTGCCTTAGAGACAGCTCTAAAGTTATTGTGCAAGTAGCCTATTCATTTGAACAAAGGCTATGCTGCATACAATAGCATTTCTTCCGTGCTGTCGAGTTGCCGTCATTCAGGATGCAGCACTAAAAAGTGCATTTAAGTTTTTCCTGAAAGATCCATTTTGCAGACTTAAAAAGGAAGAAATTTAAACAAGGAACACATCTCTAATTGGTGGCACTTGCAATGGAGAAACCAGGTGTGGAAAATTCTGCAAAATGAGACAAAAAAATCTAAATTTCTAAACTCTAGTACTTCTCTTTGAGCTTTTTTAACAGAAGCAAAGATCCAGCTCATAAGGCAGGGAACAGTGTTTCTAGTACATTCTCAGAGCTGTTACTTTTGTTTACAGACTCTCACATTACCCAGGGTATTCTGCACACAACAGTCTTCATGAATCAGGAGAGCAACTGTATTTTACACCTGGGATACTGAAGCACACTTGATGTAAACAAAGGGAGAACTTTTTGGAGGTGGTATCATCACCTAAGGTACATACCTAACCCTTCAGGTGTTTACAACATGCTATTTAGTTTGATAATTTTTCCAAACAGGTTTAAGGGATTTGCCTTAAATTTTAGACAAAGTCAGTTTGACGTATTGTCAAGAATACCCATCACATGCTAGATTCTCTTACTAAGACTTTAAATAAGAAAGATCAGTGAAATTTCACTGAGTGAAAAGCCACTTAGTAAGGAGAAAAAAAAGACTGAAACAAACATCCTTGTTTTGTCTAGATATTTACCCATTTTATTTACATTTGAAAAACAAGTGTCATTTCCAGATGAAAATCAAAGCATTTTGTATTTAGGTTTTGTGTGCTCTGATTCCTTTAAAAGCCACTAAGTTATTCACACAGCATTTTCAGTGAAAAGATCATTTTCATTTTCATTGTTCTTCTCCATCCTCCTTTCAGCAGAAAAAAAAAAACCCCAAAACAATTCAAAGCCAGCTCTAAACAGAATTTGTATTCAGAACACTTATTGCTTTAATTATTGTTTGTATATGAAATTTCCAAGAGCATCCCTCTTAGGGGACATCTGCAGCTTGCCAGCTGAACAGCTGGCTGAGAGATAAGGCTCATGGGCTCTTTCTTCAGCTTACTCCAAGAGGTCCCACCCAATGCTCAAGCAACCAAAACCTGAAATCCAGGGCTGGGACTGATCCTGCTGCCACCTAGGATACAGTTGACATGACTATTGTGCACAGTGGAGAGCTTTGAACCTAGTTTCCCTTTGTGATACATTTATAGGATGAGGACAGGAAAATACAATAGCAAGAAGGACATTCCTATGGGGTGATAATTCAGCAGTCTGGAAAATCTTCCCAGTTAATAAGCAGGCAAGCATAGCAAAGATAACTTGATGCCTTCAGTAAAAAAGAGCTCTTGCAATCTGAATTATAGCTATACAATATATGACAATTCATACCTTTACCAAGTGTTCAGGAAGCCTTAAGAAACTAAGCCTTGACAGAGCAATTCATTCAGAATTGGTCAGGGCACTCATCTGGAAAGAAGGAATTGCCAATGAATAGCAATGTCACATCCATGTGGCTGGAGATTGCTGTCAGCAGTGACACTAAGAGCTGACAGTTCAATGGACTGCATTTAGACTGCCCCCCTCAACTTGTATCCAAGGACATCTCTCACTAACATGCCCAGGTGTAAGAACTGATTCTTTGCTTGCTCATAAATTAACTAGACAGTTTTACAGCTAGTATGATACAGTGGTTTTATGTACCTTGTACTTATGTCACACAGCATCAGAGTATCTCTGATATTTATCATACTCCAGGTTAGGAAGACACATATTTCTCCGTACTGGAGACTGGCATAAGGAATTAAATGGACTTTTCCAAAAATCAGTGTCCACAACACATCAAGAAAATTTTTTTGGACTTCCAGGCTATGGTCAAAATCATCCCCTTCCTTGAAAGGTTGTCAGGCAGTAGGTACTTGAGGAGAAAAATGCCAGAGTCATCAGGACAGCATAAGATACTAAACAGAAAAAAGAGCTGACTTGGAGGTACTTGTAAGTAACAAGTACTCAAAAACAGTACTAGCTATGCCATAGATTCCTGTAAAATCTTAAGCAGATGTTAGAGGACTGATGCTTAAACAAATGGGAAGTGTCTCTGCTTCTCCTAGCACCAGTTTGCATCAAAGCCTTATTGCTAGATGGCTAGGCTGCCATGGTGATTCATGTTTTCAATCACTTGTTTTCATATTCTGACTTCCTTTTGACATTGCAATCATTGGAAGGTCAAGAAGTGAGACCCTTCATGAAATTGAACTGCAGCCTAATTGACGGCTCAGAAAGTTCCACATTGAGACAAAAGCAGAAAAACATAGGTTTGAGAGCTGGGTCCATGAAATCTTAGCAGGGAAAGAACCCTAAGAAAACAAATTGCATTTAATGAGAACTGCACGAGACTCATTTTCAAAGCAGGGGGCTTTATTTTCTTCTTCAATCTCTGCTTTTGAACACCAAGATGTGTGCCACCAACCCAAAAGCCATTTCAGTATCAAAACCAGGAAAATTACAGTTCAAACTCCCACCAAAACAGGAGCAATACAAGTTCAGAAGTTGTTATATTCTCAGTGTCACAGCAGGTATGGAAACCCATCTTTTTTTGAAGCAGACAGAAAAACTCCAGGAGGCTGAGGGAGAAAATGAGATTATCCTTAAAACGACATTCCCTCACACAGATGGAGAGCACAGAAGCTTGCCCATGAGCCCCAGCTGATTTGCAGAATAGGAAGAGGGTACAACACCAAGCTAGCACGGCCAAGGTGAAGCTTTCTTCTCACCCCACAGTAAAGGCAAGAACACAATCAACATTTCCCTCCCACTCCTTAAGCTTCTCCATGTTGCAGCCAGGTCGCCCAAACCCTAACAGGCTTCAGCATCTCTCTCATTTCCCAAGTCACACCCAAAGCAGGGAATAAATCCTTGCTCAGAATGGGTAGTTTAGGCAAGTGTGGATGGCTCTAAGGCTCCAGAAATCAACTTCCAGACAGCTCACAGAAGTCAAGGGAAAGCACAGGACTGTCCTGAAGGAGGCTCCTGCTTCTCACCACTGCTAGAAGAGAACAGCACAGTAATTTCCTGATGAATGTATCATTCTGTATAACACAGCAACTGATAAATGAGAAAATACAAGCACCTAGAATAAAATGTAAATTCAAAGAACTGCCAAAATAAACTGCAAATGAACTGGTAACCAGTGAAGAGAGATTAAAGGAAGTAGAATGTGATTATATTTCCTTGCTGCCATCAGATACACTGCTGCGTTTGGAACAGCATTAGCAAATTACTGAGCAATCCTGTGAACAAAATATTACAATAATCGATTCCTTTTAGTACTAAAGGTCTGAGCTAAGCATTCTGCTTTGGTAGCATTTACTCAGTCCATTATTTCAGAGACAGTGCATCAGCAAAGGAAAGGAAACCTCAGTTCTGTCATTCATCTACTTCCTCTGTGCAGATGCTAGAAGGGTTTTTTCCTCAAATAAACACTGGGGTAAAGAGAGCTACAGAAAAAAGTGATAATTAAATCTCATACAAGCAATGTATTCCCAGATGATCAAGTTGAAAGGGAAACAAAACAACCTGTTCCCCTATATTACAACTCCTGCCCCTGCTAAGCTTTCCCAAGCAAGAGCATGTACAAAAGCAGAGTTTCTTTGCAATTAGGAATTCCTGCACATTTACCACACATTAGAAAAACTTCACACCCACACTACTGAATCTGATTTGGTTACAAGCATATTTTCTATAGCATTTTGTGATAACAGTGTATATTGCCATCTCAACTGCTTAATTTTCCAAGGTAGTGCAAGGCATTCCAGAAAATTTCACATTCTTTGCAGTGTTTGACACAGGAACACAGCAGTATTTAGATGAGTCATGTATTCATTTGAACACCCGTACAGAAGCATAGTAAGAAACATTAAACCTTATAAATGACATGGGAAATCATGCCATTTCTCCATGGTTCTACAAGCCATAATTTCCCCTCTTGTCCATTTCAGGTGACACAACCCAAGAGCAATGCTACTGTGCTACTAACGGTCCCTGCTGATGGCTCTCCTTTTGTTGCCATCTAAAGCACTATAACTACCAAGAGAAAAAGTCTGGCTGGTTCAGGAGTAGAGCTTGTTTAATGCTTTAATTGGTACTTATTTCAAACAGTTCGTTAGAAAGGCAGCACTTTCTGCCTGATTTTACAGCCTATCTGACCTGCCAAGCAGAAGGCCAGCCACTCGGATCAAGCAGGGACGCTAATTAACAAGCCCCGGGTCAGCTCTCTCTTTACAAACACATTAGGTGCTACAGTAAGGTCACAAGGGAACAGAGGCAGCATGCTGAACAGTTAAAAAGCTTTTGGTTTCCTTGTTCCACCTCTAGCAAGTCTGCCCACAGATGAGTACGCAAGCCAACATCTCCAGAATTCCAGCAAAGGGATTTGGAGAACAACCATGGGCAACAGTCCTGCAGGGCTGTTACTGCCAGGGCACCTACCTTCCGTAGGGACAATCCAATACCATGCTCGTGTGCTTCCATCCTAACACTCAGTGCAGCCTCTCTGGTATTCTCAGGTCACTTCACTCATTTTCTTGGGAAAACCAAAGCAGCTCTTAAGACTCGCAGCTGTGTAGTTCTAACTGTGCAGCACAAAAGTACCACATGTGCAGGTACAAGCTTGAAATTCTTAATTACCCAGTCCTTAGAACTGTAGAAAGCATCATACTCTTAAAAAAACCAAACTACTCTTCCAGCCACTGATCAAAAATTAGGGCACACAGAGCACCTGAGCTTCCAACATGCAATTCACCAATCAATAGTGCAGACTTACATAACATTGCATTTCAACTCTTCCAGAAGTCTTTCTGCTGCAGCAGTACTCCTTCATTCACTCAGGAGACTACAGTAAGGTTCCAGGTCCGCGCCCCTTTAAAGGAAGAATAAGACAAGTCTTCTCAAAGCCATGTTGCCAGCACAATGATAGCTCAACTTCTGCTTTGACACCCTCAATTTTTTAACACCTGGAATTCAGAGAGCCCAATGAATCACTGAAGATGACAGGCAGTCATCTTTGCAGCTGGACTTTATAGATCATTCTGAACTTACGGGGTAAAGTTTGATTATTTCTGTCTTGGTTATACATCAGCTGCTACATGCCACTAGCAATGTACAGTCCCTTGGAGAAGAACATTTATCCTAAACTGTCAAACCACCAGCAACTAGATACCCTGATATGCAGAAAACTCGACAGCACTGTCAGCTGGTTACCAGGTGATCTGCCTTTGGTCCAGTACTCCTCCAGCCCTTTTGCACACATACCACTGT
>NW_010105544.1:0-6709 GCF_000699245.1 Pterocles gutturalis | reverse complement strand
TGTCCTCATTTATGCACGCTTTTTAATTTAACAGAGTGACCAAACCTCAGTAGACAAGCTATTACACAGCCCATGCCATTTGATGCTACATGTAGAGACAAAACAAAGCTGGGTCTAATCCAGGAAAAGGATGCTCAAAGGACAGCAGCATAGTTTTATATCACTGAAATGGATATAAGCAGCCAAACAGTGCTGGAAGAGAAAACAGGAGAGCAAGTACACCACCAAATGATACTAATAAGAAGGGTCCCTTTTTGATTCTTTCCCATCTCTATGCCCCACCCTCCCTGAAGCCTGTTCACAAATCCTGATGTGACTTTCCTTAATATCTTAACACTGCCATATTTCAAGCTCATAACGAAATGTAAGACAGCAGAAATGTAATCTCTTCACACTTACTGTAACATATCCACACATTAATTTCCTGTTTAATCAATTATAATACTTCTCACAAAAGCAATTTTTCCAGGGAAATGCATAAAGCCCAAAAGATTTCCCTAAACAGTTCAGTCAAGCCATATGTTTGGCAACTTTAGTTTTTAGATACATGCTCGAGAAGAATGAAATTGATACTTCAAACTTAATTGGAAAAAGCCACACTCTGGAGATTTAATACCAGTTATTAATGACCACAGAAAGCAGGCATTTGCCACGTACTTTGCTACACTACACTTCCCTAAATAGCTTTTTGCTTGCATTGCATTCACTGCGACAATTACAGTCTGAATGTTGAGGCAGGCAAGCTGCGCAGCACGGTAACACATCAGCATCAAGGAGATGACGCCATTAATCGAGAACAGCATAAGTGATGTGGTCAGCAGCATCTCTAGGGTATTCCTATTATAGAGAGAATGATACTCAAACCCATAGCACCTGAAATAACATTATTTCCAAGTCACCACAGTGTAGTTAAACTTCACCTTCTTCACTGAATCCTTCGGAGTGCTTTAAGCACCTGAAAAGCCACTTCTGAAATTTCATCAGGAGTAATATTTTAGAGCCTGTCCCTAAGGAGCTGTTCTCAGCAGCCACAGAAGCAAGCCAGAAGATGTATTCCTTGCTTGCTTTTAAGCCAAAATTAACCAGGACAAACCCAAAGTTGCAGGAGGTAAAATCCAGTGGCTCTATGATTATGGACATCTTGAACAAAAAGTTACTTGCTCTAGTTATTCCAGCCTTTGAACATTTTTCCTTTAACATACAGGAAACAGCACACACTTAAAACATTACAGGTCTTATATATATTATCAACCACCATGACGAGCTGCAAGCCTTTGAAGGATGCCTGCAATAGTTCCTCCCATACACTGCACACTTTTCCCCCACATGGCCCCTCTTCATTTCATTTGTGTGTTTATTATCCTTCATATTCAGACCATACGATAATTTCAGGAACTCTCCCCTGATTACCATGCAGATTTATGCACTTCTCTAGTCTGCAAACCTAATTTTCCCCACATGGTTTATCTGCTTTACTGTAATTCCTCTGATGTTTACTTTGTCTTAATATTCTTGTGGAGTTAAAAAGGAACTATCACTTGAACATTCATTATTAATTTCTCCTAAGTATCTCCAATTAATTCTCTGAATAGATTGGTACTTTATGACATTTGTTATTGATTGTTTGGAAGCAAGCTTCCAATTACCAAAGCAGCACAGTTTTCCTAGCTCAAGACTTGAGTTTGAATATTTTTCTGCTAAGCTACAGTCTTAGAGAGGCTGCACTCCTTTAATAGAAAGGGTGACAATTATAGCCCAGGTGGATGTAACAGCCCATAAACCCCCTATCTTTACAACTCTATCTCAACTGACAGATACAAATAACTCAAGACAGACTGCTTTTGGCAAAGATGACCAAAGCCTAGGATCTGAGCTTCATTAACATAGCAAGAGCACCAACAGCACCCATGCCTACCTCTTCTGCTTCAATCCATTCTCACACATTGGAAAACAAAAGAGTCAAGGGAAACATTTCTTCTCGTTCAGCTGCCTATGTCAGTCCACAGCCAAAAGCTACAAGGTTCTCCTCAGCCTTCTCTGGGTTTTCTGCCCCTTCTATAACACAGTGTCAAGCAACATTTGACTTCTAAAAGCATCCTTTAACTAGTGAGCTGCATGACTGACACTGACAGAAAGGAAAGGAAATGCAAATGAAAAAGGAGACAAAACTGTGGGAACCTGCTCAATCTAACTGAAAAATAACTCATTTAGAGAAATAAATACTGTCAGAGCCAGAAGTCAAACAGTAAATAAGCCTTACCCAATTTAAGCATGTAGCTGCTTAAAAACATTCTTCACAGTAATGTGCAGTTTAAGCACTTGGGAAAATTGCCAAGAGGTGTCAAAATAGTAAAAAGAAGTCTGAAAATAAAATTGCATGTAAATAAATCCCCCTCAGCTCTGCCAAACATCTCAGGCTCACCTACTACAGAGCTATACTATATTCAAGAGAAAACAACCTGCCAGCCATACATGGCCAGAGTATGATTCTTTGCCATGCTGGAACAAGCCACCAGCATAGACCAACTTTGTTCTGTGTCCCCAGTCCCAAAATTCCATCCTCAATTTTGTGATATTCAGTGTCTTGGTACCTTTGCACTCAATTGTCCTTCAAATACTAAGTATAACACATGGGGGGGGTGTCCACTTGTTTATTGTGTTTTCTTTACATTTCATATTGTTAACCATATAGCCCTTCAAATATTCCCAGTTCTGGTCACTTTGTTAGAGAAGTTGGGGCTAAACAACAGACAGGATCTGAACTTCACTGGGAAAATAGGAGAACAAGTCTGAAACACAGCAGAGCTGTCCTAAACCTATTCAGCAGAAAGGAATTGCACAGCAGCTACTGTGGAACACCGCAATAATACCACTACACAGTCGGGACATGTCCACTAAGTCAACTAGATACCACAGCCTGTAGCATTTGACTTGTGCCCTATCTTCCGCAATAGACCGGTATCTTGTCAGACACACAAGATTAATACCTACAAAGATGCCAAGCAACCCCAATGAATCAATAGCCATCCTGACAGAGACCTGTATGCTGAATTAAGCAGAGCTGACAAGCGGGTTGTAAGCACACCATGTTGAATGATCAGATGAGATCTCACTTCTAACAGGATTACTCCCTTTTTAGCAGGCACCTGTGCTGCAGAAAGCTAATTCTGCACCATCAGCCATCATACACATGTAAAGTCAAGAAGCAACTGCTCATTAATGGAAATTCTATAGACATGGTCAAGCAGCAGAAGCAAATGTGTTTGACCTCCCCAGTTTAATCAAGAGCAGGGACTTGCTCAAAGCTTTCAGCTGAGAGTAGGCCTCCATCACCTGAGAAGTTGCTCCACCAGCATTGTAGCCCCTGCTTCCTTTGTAGTTCAGCCATTAGAGGGGAAAACAGTATCTGATGCACTATCCAGGAGAACAGAATACATGGTTTACCATCCCCTACAGGTTACAATGGCTTTGAGGACAGGACACATCAGTTCCCACCGTCTGTACCCATTCAAGACCATGTCTGGATCCAACTCAGCATTTGCCTGCACTTCTGTGCCACACTGACAGATTGCAAACTATCCACAGAAAACAACAAACACCTGATAATGCACCTCAAACACATCACACAACGCTGGTGACAGTCTAAGACACCCACTGGATTACATCTAAACAGGGAATTTTGTTCAGATTCCAATATTCAAGCACTCACAGGTTGACACAACAAAGGACGACCTAATCCATTGAACAACTATTTGTCTAAGAGCAGTGCAACTGACTTGCCCTCTGAGCACTATTTTAGTTAATGCTCATCTCAGTTCCAGTATTTTTCACTAACAGGCATAATCTTAGAAAGCAGTAAATCTCCTCGATTCAAACAGCAGCCCAAGAAAACAGATCAAAGCAGAAGAGAGTGAGCTAGGGAAAAACCTGAGCAGTAGGACAGTTGGAACATTTTCACTGATGTTCTCTTTCTGCTGCTGCCTAAACCCTAATTTAGTGTCAGCATTGCTTTCTTACTCTTCTTTTCCCTTTTTCTAAGTGTGTTTAATCTGCTGTAAAATTGTTTTCATGGCTGCAGCAAATGTTGTTGTAACTGTTTTACAATATGCATTATCCACACTGTGTGAAGGCTTTTGCCTTCTGTATGCAAATCAGAATCTTGCCTGCTGTCATTCAGGATACGTGCCCTCACCCAGCTATGCTACACTACCTTTCACAGCACTCAAGGGCACAAATGCCATTTCCTAGAGAAGTTAATAGATCACTTTGGATCCTGTCTTTGTGAACTGGAGCCTGTTCTCAGAACTCAGCTGGAGCTTGGCCAGAACATAGGAGTATAGGTAACTTCGTTCTGACCCATAACTACTGCCATCATTGCTGAGCCATGGAAAAAACAAAGGCTTGAACAGATATAGTCAATCCCTAGGGTCTGACAGGGCAAAAAACCAAGCCTACAGAAAATACATCCATTCAGTGGAGAGAATATCTTGTTTCAGGACAATCCAGTCACATGCACCATTAGCACAATTAAAAATCACTATGGTATTTTTAATCCTCCCTAGCTTGTAACTACTAAAAAGCCTTAAGTGATTCAAGGTCAATCAGTATCTTTAATACCAAATAAGCAAGGCAAGAGGCTGGAACAACTTTCTCAAGATCCCAGAACAAGTTTATATCAATAAATCAGGTTGGCTGCCCTCCATCAGGGCCTCACTTCTAAGCTGTTTCCACTTCTCTCAAATTTTCCTGAATTTTTCATATATGCAAATCAGCTTGACAGGTTTGCAGACTTTTCATAGTTCTGTGTACACAGCCAGGCTTTTGGCAACAAGAACTTTAGACTTCCCTTTTAGTCTCATCTTCTTCAACTACCATGCTGAAGCAGGGCTGAACTTTGAATACTGGTCACCAGCCGAACAGCCCAGCAGCCAACTTCTCCAAAAATAAAGCACACACAATCCATAGGGAGTCTCCCAGCTGCAGAAACAAGCAGCTCATCCTCAAGATCACTTCTAAGGTGCCAACTGGGCCTCCTGCCACCAGCTGGCTAATTAGGACATCAATTGTCTGACTGTATCAGCTCCCCAGCTGCCCTTTCCTGGCAAGCGTCTCAGCTTCCTAACTCTTCATCTGCCTAGGTCTACAACTTGGTGGCCAGCAGGAGTTGCTTAAGGAGCAGCATACCTAGGTGCTCACACTGGAACACAAAACAGTAGTGTCTCTTGCAGGGAGGTGGTATGACAGCTTAAAAAGCAAGCCTGCAGGAGAGCCTGAGATGTTCATCCCCTGCACCGCAGCCTGCAAGAGGGGTTTCTGCCTCCTTCATGCACAGCTATCTCATCCAGCACAGCAACTCATTCACCCATGTGTCTTTAGAATCTACTACACTTTGAACTTGCCAATTTACCCCAGCAAGTCCTCACTGCATCAGAGACTGCTCAGAGAAGCCCATTCCTCTGTCAATGCAAGGTCACACGATTAGCCAAGAAAATCTATACAAAAAGGAGGAGAAAAACCTCCATACCCAAGCCTCAGTCATTTAATCACAACCACTCCTGCTATCAGCATCTGAAGCAACATTGCCATGGCAACCACAATACCTTCAGCTCGACTGACAGGATGGCACAAAAGGAGGCACTTGTCTCCACTTTGTGAGCTGGGTAATTGCTCCTGC
This sequence comes from Pterocles gutturalis, assembly GCF_000699245.1. Lineage (NCBI taxonomy): Eukaryota > Metazoa > Chordata > Aves > Pterocliformes > Pteroclidae > Pterocles > Pterocles gutturalis. Next base: position 1,035 of record NW_010105544.1, on the reverse strand, counting down.
TGTGCACGGTCAGTTTTAAGAAAGATGACAGCAGGTAGAGTCTGTCTGCTTAGATACCAGGGCCACCTTATCCTCAGAACGGATCTCTGGGATTTATTAAACACTTAAGAGGTTAGTGAGCTGTGAAAATCCGATTCACCACCACTGCAGTCTGCTGACTAGAAACTTCCTCCTGTGCTTCATCAACTTTTCATTACCATCCTGTGGGTTTTTTTTGAGGGACAGAAGCTTCAGGGATTTAAGATGCTGCAATTTTCAGGCTGCAGGAGCCTTCCAAATCAGCCACCCTCTCCAGCAGCAACATTTTCAAGAGCAAGTTCAGCTAGAGCTGGTTCTTACGCTGAGCTCTTCAGGTAGTGCACAGGACAAACCAAATCTTCCCACAAATGATGTTTTTTATTTGTTGCTCAGTCTGCCCTCGATCATCCAAGCCAATTCTAAAGCATTGTTTCTAATGCTCCTTCTTTCCACACAGATATTTTCTTATGTTGAGGCAGAGAAAACAAACCCCTGACCTTGTCCTTCATCTGATACAAGCAAGATCTCCAGTTGAAGAGAACAGTTGAGCTCAGTAGTAAACTTCTGTGCGAGCTGTTTCTCAGTTGGCATGTTCTGCGCAAGAGGCTGAAGCCCTGAAAAACGTCACCAGCTCCAAAGCAATCAGAATTTCACCTTGTGAGCTTCTAGGTACACACAGTACAGCTATTTGAAAACTTAACCCATTACCTCTTCATCAGATCCAAGTGTAATCATTACCCAACTATTTAAGAAACAGTTGAGCCTCCATTTCCGTGCAAACAGCTGGAGCAGAGCTGAAACACCCAGAGCAAGGGAAGTTGCAGCAGGCAGAGTCTGGAACAGGCAAGCTGTCCCCACCTGGATTATTTCATGTGCACAGTGGAGGCACCCAAGGGATCCAGTGCAGGGTGATGTCAGCAGTTTCGATTTTAAGAAACTGTAATCTCAGGAGGAAAATTTGGAGGGAAGCAATAATATATAAAGCCATATCAACAGTGGCTTTATATATTTATAAAT